>NW_027397084.1:4175145-4180231 GCF_003265705.2 Callorhinus ursinus
CCCTTCAGGTGGGCGTGGCCCACACAGTTAGAATTGGTATGAAAATGACACTGATTCCCTGCAACGTGGAGGAGACTGGGGCAGCTGAGCCCCACCGGTCTGGGACCAGGTCCCGGCCACCCATTAGCAGTCAGTAACTTTGAGGAAATCACTTCACTTCTCTGAGCTTCAGCTGGTCATCCACAGTGTGGGGTCAGTGACACGGTCTACCTCACAGGGCTGTGGGGAGGATTTGGTGCCATCACACAGGCAGAAGTGCTTCAGGAAACATCCTCTGCAAGTCAGAGGCATCCCCCATCAGTTGTCTGGTTAGCCAGTCCTTCCTCTAAGTAAAACTGGCAGCAGCATGGGATACCGTGACTATTAAATCACTTATAGGATTCCTATGGTTGGAGCAGAGCTAAGACTGCTCTGTGAAGCAACAGCCGGTGCTGATTCCCAGCCCGTCATCAAGCAACCTGGAGTCAGAGCATTCCTACACAATGGGTTCAGGCTTGCTACCAAACTCAAGAGAAACACTCCTCAGATTTTTCCACTGAAGTACCCCAAAGGGCAGAGGAAACTTGAGGGCTCCTTCACGGCTCCTTCTCTCCCCAATCTGTTGACATAACCCCAAACAACCCCAGCTCCTGCAAGGAGAGCATTTCCAGGTTTCTTGTTTTATCTTAAAATTCATGTGATTTTTACTCCATAATATGCCTGCTTTTTTGTATCAATACAAAAATCATGTTTTAACCTACTAATGTCAGTTATATATCCCTCTTTAAAAAACCCTCCCCCATTTGTTCCCTTCTTGTATTTCATGCCGTCCTATCAGCCAGGCTTTCGTGTCTAATATATAACATCTCAACCAGTTCATAAATTTCTGCTTTTAATATAGTCTGAGTTACCACTCGCACAGGCCACAGGAAAATACCAGGCCGTCCCCTCTGCATTCAGGCTTTTTTTTTTTTTAAAGATTTACTTAGTAACAATTTATCATTTAGTTGCAATTTTTAAAATAATCTTAATTGGCCACATATGTTATCAAATAAGAGCGGGTCTTGGAGCCTCCGCCTCCCTCCGCATCTCCGCCCCTCCTTCCTGGGCCCCCACGTGCGCACGCGCACTGCCTTCTGCCCGACTGAGAACGAATCCTGCCACTCGAGGCAGATTACCATCACAGGAAAGCCTCCCCCTGATTGGAGATAAGATTACTGATACTGAAGCTGTTATTTTTAGGAGGGGAAGACTACTGCTTTTAAACCTCTTACCGTCTTTTTCCTAGGGTGTCCTCTCTTAATTGTGGCTCCATGTTTTGGTAGCCATAAGTCATTAGTGGTTTTTAATTTCTCTGAAACTGAAATAAGGTTTGAAAGAGTAGATTTGTCCCTTTTTTTCTCCTCTTTTTTTTTTTTCCTTTTTTTTTTTCTGGCTAATCGGAGGAACGCAACCACATCTGAAGCCACTTGGCTCATTATGAATTTCATGGAAACTGATTCTCTGAAAGTGTTTCCATATGTGTGTTCCCAATATATCCCATCCTCTCTAAATGGGAGCGCAGACGTGTGCATGGGCTGGAAATGGCTTCAGGATGTGACAGAGCAGTCATATGACCGCCACGGCACCGTGGGTGGCCCCTTCTGAAAGACACGGTGTCCTGGGTGCTGGCCTCCTTCCTGCAGCAGATCTGGTTTCAAAGACTACCCACCCTTCCTAGCCTTTAAAAAGTTCTTAATCAAGGCCTAGCAAGAAAATCTCTCTCATTTTTCCTCCGTTTCTCTGTCTTCCCCCCACCCCCAGCCCCATTCCTTCCTTCTCTCCTACTCTCCCTCCCTATGTGCATAGACACACATTTCCACATCTCCTACCGCCGGCCTCCTCCCCCCTCAAAAGAGGAAATATATTATTCCAACAATATCCTCAAAATTTGGGTGGGTTTAAGGAATGGTTGAAGTTTCTGGAACCTGCCAGGTTGTTGTTCCTTTGTTTTTTGTTTTTTTTTTCTTCTCTCTCTCTTTCCTTCAGCATAGCATACTTTCTTAGCCTTAGGATCAGCTGGTCTTTCAGAATTTGTGAGCATGCAGTGGAAAAGTACAATTCATTACAACACGGAAAATAAATATTTATCCTGGATAGTTGAGGCACTTTTCCTCTCTTTTGCAAAACTATGGAGTTTGCTAGTCTGACCTTTCATTATCTTAAAAAATTTGGTTTCACATTCTGTTTTTTGCTGGTTTCTTCTCCATTGGTATGAGCCATTACATTTCTTCCACATAGGGTATATTTTTCCAATTATTATTGTATTATTTCCAATTATTGTAATTACAAGTAAAACTTAGGGATAGGTACTTGGTCATTTCAGTGTGAAGAGACAAATTCAGGGAAATTAAGAAAATTGATGTAAAAATCCCTTAAAACCTCAATGTGGAAAATGCAAAGTACTGTTCTGCATGTAGTCTAAAATTGATTTTGGGGTAATATTTACATAGCATTTCTGCTTCTGTCCTATTGCCTGTTTGAGACTATGCTAGTCATTCATCTGTGTAACACATTTTTTGGAAGTACCCGTCTTAGCACCGTACTATGTCAGTAGGATCTAAAAGGATACATGGTTCTTATCCTTAATTTGCTTTCCCCTTAGGTGGAAAATGAAAATACTTCTCTAAAAACAATGATAATACTTTAAAATGCATGGAGCAAAATTTACATACAAAAATGTTCAGGAGGTACATGATAAAGAAAAGATGATGAGACTTTGTATCTGGGAAGTTCTTGTGTATGGGTGAGCTTTAAAGATGGTGCCTGCCCAGCCTCGATCTGGCAGAGAGAAGAGCGGGGGCCATGAGTCTGGGGAGAACATGAGCAAAGCTCCAGTGAGGGTCCTGAGTGTATGTCCTGCCACAAAGAGGACGGCTCATACTGAGGAGCAGTGAGACATGACCTTGGAAAAGTAGAACAGACGACTCTGAAAATACGCCAGTAGCCTCCTCCTCATTTCCCCCCTCCCTGGTGGAGGTGCTCCGTCATGCCTTGTGGAAGGTGGCTGACCTGTGCCTTGGGGGGCGCGGCACCCCCTGGTTTTCAGGCTCAGCCACGTGTGGGCCTAAGAAGGTGCGTAAATGGGAGATTTCTCCCTGTCCCTGTGCGTTTCTACAGAATGCAGATTTAAGGCAACTCAAGGCAGATCCTCCACATTTTCCCACTGGCAGTGGAGCCAGAAGCCCCGCGTTTTAATTGCATGATGTCACTCAGATCTACCTTGTCTCCAGGCTTCCATTTCTTCTTCTGTAAAGGTCATCTCTGATTCTTGATGACTCGCATGTACTTGCTCTCTCTACTGGTCCAGAAATTCAGACAGAGCGCGAGTTTTACCCTCTGTTACCTTTACTACCTACTCTAAGTAAATAACTCCGTCTTAGTGGCGGCGGTTGCCCTGGGATCCCGCAGGAGACGAGTGTGCTCACTCCCCCTCCCTCAGGCCACACGTTTGTGGCCTGGCCCTCTTGCTCCCTCATCTCTTCTCTGCGTGGCCCATGGCGTGGACTAGTACACACATCCTGGCTGTAAGGATACTGGGAACACCAGCGGCAAAACAGAAGTATCTGTTCACTAGTCGTGATGGCTTGTCTGAAATGGGAGGTCCAGTGATGTAACGATGCTTGGGAAGAGCTTTGAACACCCTTTAAAGAGTTTTGCAAGGATGTATGTAGTTTGGAATGGTATTGGAATGCATACTAGGTTTGATGTCAGCATTGCTTTAACGCTTATTATTTCTACTTTTTTAATGTGTCAAAAATGTTGTACAGAGTTGTATTGTACTATTTGTACTATTGTATTGTACTATCTGTACTATTGTACAGAGTTCCTGACCCTTAGACTACTTATTCATTCATTTTATCCATTCGTCCATATACGTACACTAAAAACCAAAAACCAAAAAACTTAAGCTCCTAGAGTGTAGAAGGGATGTAAGAGGAAAAGAAATCATGACCTTTACCATCCAAAGCTTTATAGTTGGGAGGAAACAGGCTAAGAAACAGCTAATAACTCAGTAAAGTAGTGACTCTTAAGGGCCCAAAAGAGAGAGATGGAAAGTAAATGCTATTGGCACAGGAGGGAAATAAGAAATTATAGAATAGAGCAGTTGGAGTGCGGCAGCCAAAAACGTGGTGGAAGGGGAAGAAGATTCTTCGAGAAAAGCAGCTCTGTGGCAACCTTGAGTATTATATGTTCCCAGAGGAACAATGCTGTGAAGGGGTCAATAAAAAATTCTTGGGCTTTATTTGAGATTTGTCAAAGCAGTAACTCCTACCATTTAAAAGGCCCCAGTGAAGCTTTGAAGTTAACACCTCATTGCAGGGAAGTATGATGGCTTTTCATTCTGTACATGTATGCCCTCGCATTACAGAGCAGGACGGGGGACGCTGCCTGTACCAGCTCTGTTCCACCTGGCTTCGGGACCCCTCTTCCTTTCCTGTGCCTGACCTGCCGCCTCAGCTGGGGTGTGTAAATCCCGCTGTTTGGAGGGCATGATGCGCTCCCAGGGTTTCCCAGCTGATAGCCCCAAATGGCAAGTCGCCAGTCTGTTACTGTTCCCAGACTCCTGTTTTTTTTCCATTCTAGAGATCACCTTGCCCATTCTCAGCCAACCCCAATTTACTGAGGGCCTACTCAGTGAGATGTGTGTCACAGTGCTAGGTAAAGGTCTAGAGATGTCATGTGGTTCTGTGATTCAGCACTGCAGGGGAGACAGACAAGGATTAGACAAATCTCCGCCCTCAGCCTCCCACTCTTTAGTGAGGAGTCAGGAATGACCCAAGATCACTAGCACTAGAAAGTGGTGTGTGAAAGATGCTGATGGGGGATTGTAGGCCTCGGGCCCGAAGATCAGGGATTCTTTTATTCCCCCTTATCTTTTTGGTCTTACTCCTTCCACCACACTTTCTGCTTGCTCTGAAGACCCAAGAAACGCCAGTGGGTAAAGAGAGGCTATTTCCTTTCTCCCTGTAGACCTTTTTTTTGGGGGGGGGGGGGCGGATGGTGAAGAAGAGGCAAGATTTTTTTTTTTTTTACTTTTAATATTGATGTTATTTCTATTTGAGCT
>NW_027397084.1:4180241-4301597 GCF_003265705.2 Callorhinus ursinus
TATTGATGTTATTTCTATTTGAGCTTCCTGGGCATTTTATTAATATAGTCTCCCCGTGTATATTAGGTTTTGCTGCTGCTGTGTTAATGAGCAAGTTTCTTGCAGCTCTCTTTATGAGAGTTGCATTCCTTTGCAGGCTATCTGACTGTGGCCAGAGGTGCAGATAGCAATCCGGAATGAAACACGTCTGTAGGAAGCCAGCAGGTCCTAAGGGAATCAAACCCTTGACCTAGGTATCATTCACATTATGCCATGAGCAACTGAACTAATTGCCCACGATTTAGCAGATTAGATCCAACAAGACCTCAAAGAGTTGTCAGTATATCCCAAAGATAGTAACTCTCACTGGGGCAACATGTAGGTACCAGAGAGCCTACTTAAATACTTTTAGATAAAGTTAGGTTTTTAAGGCAAGAAATATATGTACCTGTGACTGTGTCAACCAGATTCCTTAAGGGTAACTAAGATTGCAAAGAGGTCATGGCTCTGCATCTCTCAGGCTGCCGGATTTTGTAGGGTACATGGCTCCCCTTCTCGGGATCTCAGCTTCCCTATTTGTTAATGGGTGAGATTAGAATTGATTAAGCAGTAGATGAGGAATTTGGACCTTTCCACCAGATACCCCAACCAGCAGAGGAGGGAAAATGGGTGCTATAGGGAATCTGGGGGACGTAGTCTACCCAATTTTATAAGTACAAAATTTTGTTCAAGTCCCTTTTTGTCTGTTTACCTAAAAATTCACCCAAGTGTTGTATTCTATCCCATATATATCATATTACTGTCCCATATACCCTGTCTCCAAGTTGAGTAAAACCAGCCGATTGGGAAGGTGCACCATGTTTATCTTGGGCTTCAAGTAACTCCTGGTAGTACTGGCTTTATTTAATCAGTAAGTTGTAGGCAGGAGTTTGAAACTGGCTCAGGGGAACTCTGTGCTACAAGGCACATCCCTGGGGCAGTCACTGAGTTTTGTTTTTACATTTATAAAGTTAGATTGAGGTGATAGTACTTTTAGGACTCTCCACGCTTTTATCTTGACCCTTTATTAAGTAGATAATACATTTTCTTTACTGTAGTTGATATGATATCTAGGTCTTTTTTTTTAAGTTTGTAGTTGTAATGTGGCTAGTTATGCAGGTGTGCATAGTTAGTATACAATGTCAAGATTACCCAAGAAGGCCATCTACAGAGATACGTGAGTTCATGTACAAAACAGAGATTAAAACTATAGACGCAACCTTATTCAATGAAAGAAAATTTAATTATATCATTTGCTTCTGCAACAATTATTATAAATAAACTGAAGATTAGGAAGGGCTTTACTTTTTTTTTTCTTTTTAAGTTGAGAGTTCCATCTCCTCATCTTAGATTATTATATAAGGGATCTCCTGTGAAACTGTAACGAGTTGTTAATATTTCTCCTTACAGAACACATTGCAGTATGTTTCAGAAACATTTCTTGGTAACACAAAAGGATTAAGGGAATTCTAGAAAATTCTATTTTTTGTTAGTTATAAAAATGACTGTATAATCCCTTTAAAGTCCACATTAGCTCTCTTTGCCCGGAAGGAGTTAATCCTCAAGACATTACAGTCTCAAATGACTAGAAGCGATTGGTCAAAATTCTGTAAGCCTAGCAGAAATTCGTTGCATTGTTTTCTATAAACCACAGCCAGAGCTCATTAATTGAAAAATGAATGTCAATTTCCATTAGCTGGCATCTATAAACCAAAAAGGTACAGTGACCCTGGCATGGGATGGGTAATAAAAACATCAGCAAAATGTCTCAGGTAAAATAAGAGAAGGTGTGGGGGTGGAGGAATAAATTCAAAACCATATTGGAGTTTACTGGCAGGGCCCCACACCAAGGGTTTTAATGAGGCTTCTGCATCAAAATAAGGGAAACCACATGGAATGTTAATTATGACTACAGCATATTTTAAGTACAGATACCCATGAGAAGCATTTCTTTCTTTCTTTTTTTTTTTTCTTTTTACGTTGACAAACCTATCTGTGTGAGCTCTGTGCTTCTGGGGGGAGGGGCGGCAAACGGTGATGTTTTTAGTATGACTTCTTTCTGTTTGCAATTGTTCACATTATTCTGGTTTCTCTCACTTGATCTGCACATTGAACTTAACCTGTACAGAAGTGGCCTGCCTGCAGCTATTAGCTCTGCCAACTCCAGTTCACCTAGCTGCTCTGCAAGGGAAAGGCCGGCCCAGGGACCTGTGGGGCCCGCGTGTCGTGCGTGCGGCTCCTTCGGCGGAGGGCATAAATAAGCACAGGCCGAAGAGAGACCTTAAGCCTCATCGGCTCCCGTTTGCCATCTGTCCTAATCACTCCTTCCACATTTGAACATTCGAGCTGGTTAGAATTTTGTAGCCGGGAGGGGCGAGGTAGAGGCCGGTCGAAGATGGGAGACTTTATAGAAAGCAGAGAGTAACTGCCCAGAGTGTGTCAGTTTTGGTTTGTCATCTTGAAAGTGTTTGCTTCTGGTACTCGAAGCTTTTTACCCTCTGCTTATGGGCTTATGGGCCTGCGGATTCCGGGAAAGCGCTCGTGAGGGGTGGGACCTTCTCTGCCTCCCCTTTCCCCTAAGGTTGTTGCTTCTCCTCCTGTCTCAGAGTTCAGGGAGGTGCTAGAGTGGTTAGAGCTGGAAGGGAACTTAGAGATCGTCCCCCTCATTTTACAGATGATGACACAGCCACCTCTGACTTCTGCCTCTGGCCTTCCCCTCTCAGTAAGAAGAGCCAGGCAGGTGAGACTTTTAACAATTGCTGGGCTGGGCGGGGCGGGGCTGTCTGATTGGTACTGTCCGATTTTTGAGAAAAACTTTTGTTAACTACGTATCGCTTTTAAAGAGTCGCTTTTGATGACACGTGCACGTCATGGCCCTTACGAAGATCCCAGGAATGTGCGTTTTAACAAAAATCAACAACTCTCAGTCAGCTGAGTATTTAAGGAAAAGTATTAGGATTATTCCTTTAATAAATACTGTAGCATCCAAGAAGAAGGGTTAAATAAAAACGGGGCTGAAGAAGTACCTCCTGACTAAGGCCTGAAGAAGCACTAAGTGCTTTCCCTTACAGATAAAAGCTGTAGGAAAGGCAAACATGTGAGATGCAAAGAATTGGAAGGTTTTAGATGTGACAAAATCTTAAGAACGCTGGGATCATAAAAGTTCTTGTCCTAATTCTGTCAATTTTAGAAAATCATAACCCAGTCTTTAAAAATCACCATTCTTAAGCTTTTAGGCATTTCAGAAAACTGATTTCCACGTGAAGTGGTTTATGACTCTGGTTTTATAAGTTTAAGCACCAGAAATAGCTGTTAAGGAGGCATACTCTTAGCTTTAGAAGTTAGGGGCCTTTACATTTCAGGGCAAAACCAGCTTTGCCTCCAGGTACCACTTGGAATTAGCCTGAAGCTAAATCTGTAGGCTGTGGCACAGGGGCCTGGTGAATGGATGCTGAGGCAACCTTACTCGTCTCCCCCGGGCATGGAGCCTCTCACAAAAACTACTGTTGGTACCTGGCCTGAATGAGTCCCAGGTCACCCAGTGAGGCTCGAAATGCAACAATTCCTAGGTACTAAGCCTTCCCCCGACCCCCACTTTTAAAACCTACTTATTTAGTTTATGACCCTTGGGAGAATTTCTAAGGGCTAGACTCTCCCTCTCTGCCCCCAGAAAAGTAAGATAGTTCCAGAACACATTGAAATCTGGTTTGATTTTTTTGACATCCATTACTAAGATGGAGAATAAAACAAGACTATAGATGATTTTAAGAGTTGAAAAGAAGCGGTAGGAACATGTAAGGGTATCTTTTTGAAGTTCTTTCATTGATGAAGGGACCCTGCCAAGAGTACCAAAAACAAAACAGATCACTATGGGATTTCTTTATGTTGGGTTGAGGAAAAGAAACACGTCCTGCTTAGTGAAAACATCACTTTCAAATATCTGAGGTGCTACGAGAAACAGAAAAAGAAAAAAAAAATCAATGAGGATTCAGTCTTAAAAGTCTGGTGAGTGAATCTATGTGATCGGTGTTGGGTTGGTTTACACATAAGACCTAGCACACGCTGGGGTTTTTAAAGCCCTTTGGGATTCTCTTGGGGGGCGGGTGAAGAACTTCAGGACTGTAAAGTGGAAAAAAAAAAAAAAAAAATGGGTAGTGACTGGTGCGTTTGAAGGTCTATTTGTGGCTTGCTATTCCTTTTTGGGAAGCTAAAGTTTTTTTTTTTTTTTTTCATGTAAAAATTCTCTCATTATTTTAATTGATATTTACAGATTTTTCCCCCCATCTTCTGTTATAATTTTTAGGTGCTTCAGAACTGGGCCCTTTTTCAGACCCCAGGCAGTTCCCAAGCATTTCATCCCTCACTGAGAGCCGCTTCTCCAACCCACGAATGCACTATCCAGCCACCTTTACTTACACCCCGCCAGTCACCTCAGGCATGTCCCTCGGTATGTCCGCCACCACCCACTACCACACCTACCTGCCACCACCCTACCCCGGCTCTTCCCAAAGCCAGAGTGGACCCTTCCAGACCAGCAGCACGCCATATCTCTACTATGGCACTTCGTCAGGATCCTATCAGTTCCCCATGGTGCCGGGGGGAGATCGGTCTCCTTCCAGAATGCTTCCGCCGTGCACCACCACCTCGAATGGCAGCACGCTATTAAATCCAAATTTGCCTAACCAGAATGATGGTGTTGACGCTGATGGAAGCCACAGCAGTTCCCCAACTGTTTTGAATTCTAGTGGCAGAATGGATGAATCTGTTTGGCGACCATATTGAAATTCCTCAGCAGTGGCCCAGCGGTATCTGGGAGCCGCATCCCAAATGTATCAATATATACATATATAGAGAGAGTGCATATATATGTATATCAATTAGCTATCTACAAAGTGCCTATTTTTTAGAAGATTTTTCATTCACTCACTCACTCATGATCTTGCAACCACAGGAGGGTAGAGATACTGAGAAGCAAAAGGCCCGAGAGTGACCATCCTATCTAGGTTTCAGGTTGTTTTCTACTTAAAATGTACTTTTACAAACCAAGGAAAAAGGTATTTTTTTGTTGTGTTGTTGTTTGGCCTGTTATCACAAATCACCTGTTCCTATGCCAAGTCAGAGAGGTGGACTCCAGGTTCAGGAGGAAGAAGAGCAGAGCCGCTTCCTCTCTGTGCTTTGAAACCACACACCCTCGCGGTAGCAGCTGTGTTTGGACCAGTGCACTCTGCAGACCAGCTTCCAAAGCCGGTCGAGGTGCATGTAAAGGGCAAAGAGGGAGAATGGATGCTTCCATTACAGTACCATCCATTCCGAGTAACTGTCCCAAACTTTGCTTTCAGGCTTGCCGCAAGTTCTCATTTGAACTGTTTGGTTCAGTTTTTGTTTTTGTTTTTTTCTTTCCTACTTTAAGAAAGTGACTTCAAAAAATACTGATCGGGATAGATGACTTTATTTTACTTTTTTATACTTTTTTTGTTTCCTTTTCCCATTTAACCAAAAAGAAATCCCATCCCTCAGTCACCCTCCCCACCTTTCTCCTTTTATGAAAAACTCAAAATGGCAATACCTTATTATAGCCATAATGGTATAGATAGTGTTTGCGTTTGGCTGTGTGTTGTTTTCTTTTTTTTTTTAAATTATGATATGTGTAAAATCTGAGGTAACTTGCTAACGTGAATGGTCATATAACTTTAAAGATATATTTATAATTATTTAATGACATTTGGACCCTTGAAACATTTCTTAGTGTACTGATATGCTGACTTCGGTCTCTAAAAATGCTCTTTATTAAATAACAAAATTCTTCAGTGGGCTGGAGCCATATCTGAAATATTGCTAAGCAATTTCAGTTCATCCAGACACAATGTGATTTTCAAAAAATACGTCCATCTCCAAATATCTTAGATGTAGCTTGTTTTTGTGATGTATGAAGGAAATGTTATGCTTCGTTCTTTCAGACCTTGGATTGCCTCTAACACAGCTTTGCCTTCTAAAGCAATAATTAGGGATTTAAAAACCAAGTCTTAGCCCCGTATCACTCATGTTGCCCTTTATCAGCATGAAATGCTGGAGTGATGTGGTTTCCCAATTTCTTTTGAGTAATGATGACTCTTGTCATATTAAAAAGACAAGCACAAGTGAATCATTGAACTGCAGAAAAATGTTCTGTGGTTTCCTAGTTAAAGCAAAACTCTAAATCGCCAGGCTTTATAGTGTAGACATAGCTTAAAGCCACCCATGTGGCTAAAGGATGGATCATGATACGCGTAGGACAGTAACGCCAAGTTGCACCAGGGATTCTTAACCAACCCGCCTTACCAAACAGTAAGTCAGGAGAACCCAGATCTGCCTTACCCGAGGCCTTAATGGCGTCTCTCCACGGAATCTGCATTTAAAGGAGCAGGTGAAGTCATTGTCTTAATGGGCGCCGGGTCATCTGAAGAAGCAGGCGAGTTCCAGCAAATAGCTGAGCTGAGGGAACATCCAGGCTGCGGGGGCCCATATCCAACCCTGTGGGGTCAAGGGAAGGCAAGGCCATGTGGAGTTTGGTGTCTACTACTGTGTACGAATTTGAGCAGAAGCCCTCCTGTAGGATGCACTTTGAACACTCCTGGTGACCACATGGCAAATTCTTGAGCGTGAATCCTTAAACCAAGCCGGGATCACTCCATGACACCACCGGGCAAATCCCTGCCTGCTCCCTCACAGGTCCGGGGCCTCTTCGCTTCAATTCTGTGCCCCCGCTGAGCAGTACTTTGTAGAGATTTGCCCCCAGCTCCTCGAGACCCTTTCCCCGTAGTCATTCCCAGGCCCACTTCATAGGCCACCAAGCCTGGCGGGACAGCGTGGGGGCACCTGGCGCTGTGCTACTGGCCGGGGGCCTCCCTTGCAACCACCCTGACTCCTCCCAACAAAAATCGAGGGCAAAACAAAAAACAAAACAAAACACTTTGCCTTCTAAAGGTTGTATACCAAGTATGCTTAGATAAATAAGCCACTTTCCTATTCCTTAACTAAATGGAAGTAGTAACTGATACTATTTATTGTTTGTGTGTGGTAGCTTGAAGCACGCCACTGTCCATTTATTTGTTAAATGTAAAATATGTGTGTTTGTTTCAGCAGCACTTAAAAAAGCCAGTGTCTGGTTACACATTTCAATTTTAATTAATTGACATGGAAATGTTACTGCCAGTGCCAGCTGTACCCTATTTAATAGAAAAGGTACTATATTTGTACATTATTTTTTAATGTTAAAAGGGCTTTTTTAAGTTTACAGTACACATACTAAGTGACTTTAGGGATGCTTTTGTGTTGAAAGGTTATTATAGTGGCTGCAGGCAGCAACCCAGAAACACTTTAAAAGTTTTTTTTTTTTTTTTCCTTGGGAAAAATTCAAGCACTTCTTCCTTCCACCCTCACTCCAACCACTCCAAAGGGGTAAGTCACATTTCTTGGATTAAATTCTGCCCTTTTTCAGCCTGGGGGTTAAATATTCTCCCCCCCCCCCGCGCTTTTTTTTAACTGAACCCTTAATTTGCACTGGGTCATGTATATGATCTGTGATTTCAAGACCAAAGCAAAGCCTCACTACTACTACCATGGAACCATGTACTAGCCAACACTCTGTATTTCCTTCAGGTTCAAAGAGCACGGTTCTTTTTGTAGCATAGACGTTGCTGGAGTTTACAGCATGACCCACAGAGCCGCTTTCTGTCTTAGTTGTCTCACAAAGTGTGACCGGTGTCAGGGTTCCAGAACAGGTACCACAGCGTTGGGTTTAGACGAGTGAAATGACTTCCAGTCTGGAACCAAGAGACTCAACCGATGAGCTATGGTTTGCTCTTCAGAGCAGACAGTCTCACCGCACCCCCCACCGGAGGGGGGCCTTTTAAAAAAATGAGCAGAGAAACCCACACCAATAGGGATCATCCATTGCAGACACAGAGGGGAGGAGATGTGTGTGCTGGCTTAAAGTTCCTTCCATTCCCAGGAAAGGAACTGACTCAGAGTCTAGGTTAATACATGGAAACACAAAGCATGAGTGAAGACAATAATGACTTTTATGACATTCGAAAGAACAATAATAAATAAAATAAAGACGACTCTTCCAAACCTTGAATTTGTTGTTCTTAAAAGGAGAATGCATTTTAAAAATATTTTCTGTGTGAGAATTTTTTAGATGTTTGTTTACTTCATGTTTACAAATAACTGTTTGCTTTTTAATGCAGTACTTTGAAATATATCAGCCAAAACCATAAGTTACAGTAATTTCTTAGGTATTCTGAATAAAATTCCATTTTTTTTGGATATGCTTTACCATTCTTAGATTTCTGTGGAACAAAAATGTTTGTAGCATTTTGTGTAAATACAAGCTTTTCATTTTTATTTTTTCCAATTGCTGTTGCCCAAGATCTGCTTTCCCTGCACATATTGTACAAATTCTGCTTCGTGCCACAGGCCATGATTGTGGATGAGTTGACTTTCAACTTCAAAGGGACTATTTGTATTGTATGTTGCAACTGTAAATGGAATTATTTGGCATTTTTCTCATGATTGTAATATTAATTTGAAGTTTGAATTTAATTTTCAATAAAATGGCTTTTTTGGTTTTGTTACGTGTGTACTTTGGGTCTTTTCTCAGCCGCGGTTTCTTCTCTAGTCTGACGCCTACTTCTGCCTACACCTGGGCCCTTCTTGGCTGTAGGACTTGCCAGGGCCAGAGGAGAGTGGGGGTCTCTATTACTGGAGAGAGGTTAAAACATTCCGCTGAGCGCTGCCTTCTTGGTTCGTCCTACTTCTGCAGAGGCGTGGGCGAAGGATCTAGCAGTGAACTCACTTCCTTATCAGCCTGTGTCCGAAGGAAAGAGTGCCCACCCCATCCTTGAGTAAAGCCCCTTTATTCTGATAAAGACACCAGCCCCGATACAAAGATAGTGGGCTCTGTGGTCCCAGGGTTCTAATCTCTGGGCACGTGAGCCGGAGCCAGCAAGTGAATCCTGGCTGGGGTCAGAAGATCTCAGGCAACTCTGCCCTAGGGGGTAGTCATTTTTCCTTCCCACATCTCTTTTGGGTTCTTAAAAAGAAAGTCAATCAAAGCTCAAGGGTAAGTAAAAATGGACCTTGGCCTGGAGAGCTGTAGCCTCAGAAAAATTCCACTAGGGAGCAGAACTCTAGTCTGGAGATTTTTTTTTTTTATGGGCCATTGTGTATTTTTGTAAGTCCCTCCCCTTCGATAAGGTTGAGGGCCTGGGGTAGAGTGGTTGCTCTCTTTATGTCCTGTGCTGTCGCTCCGCCTTGGCTTACCACAGTTCTAAAAGAAGGAGCAGAAACCGTGCAGCAGAGATGCTCAGGCGCCGGCCCGTGGCCCACATGACGCTAAGAGGGAGAGGCCTCCTTTGAGATCTGTTCATTCTTACCCCTTTGGCATTGTGTTCTGAGAAATCTTGGAGACAGCTAATTTCTAAGACTAGGAGACATCCTGAAAGCACACGGGTGAGACCTAGGCCAGTGAACTTGTTTGCAACTCTTTGAAGATGTATATTTATTTATCCTTTTATATTAGACATCTGTGTGGCTTTCAAAGACATTGCATGGGAGGTGGGCAGAGTGGCTTTTTCTCTCTCTCCAGCTTTGTCCAGCAGCATGGTTTGGGGCAAATGACTTTACTCCTCTGGGTCTCAGTTTTTTGGCTTAATGGAGAGGCATTGGAGTGCCGGTACCTTGGCACTGTTGACATTTCAGCCTGGATAGTTCTTTGGTGTGTGTGTGTGTGTGTGTGTGTGTGTGTGTGTGTGTGTGTGTGTGTGTAGGGAGTGCGGTCCTACACATTGTAGGAGGTTTAGCAGCATCTCTGGCTTCTACCCACTAGATGCCAATAGCACTGTCCCACTCATGACAACGAAACATGTCTCCAGAATGTCCCCTGGGAGGAAAACTCATCCCCGATCAAGAACCAGTGGGCTGGGGGCTCTCTCTAAATTCTTCGGTCAGGCTTTCTTGTGAGAATACATTGCTCATTAAAACAAAGGAGAGCTGGGCGGAAGACCGTGGACCTTCCGGGAGACGGACGTGCATCACCCTTTTCCATCCCTTCACCTGCTTTCACCCTGAGGTTGGGACGTGTTGTGAGGCGGGCTCCTGGCTTTCCCGTCTGCACATCCCCTCCTCCTCCTCCTCATGTCCCAGGGAATGTGCACAGCTGTGGGGCTTTGTGAGGCCCGGACGGCTTGGCCATGTGTATCATGGCTGCTTCTGTTCTCACTGGAAATGACAGGCGGAGGAAGAGAGACGTTTCTCCAGTGTGTCTGACCCCTTGTGCCCCCTGCCCCCCAAATATCTCATCATCAGGCATTGCTTTGAGAGTGGGTGTTTCCTGTTAACTCAGTCCCGGCCGACACTGGCCCAATAAACACCTCAGCTCTCTGTTGCAGAGTTTATTTGGCTGGGAGATGGGTATTGCCATGTAAACAGGAAGCCCCCTGAAGTTATTATCTACAGATGCGGTTGAAGAGCCACATGTTTATATTTATGGGATTTGAAAACAGTCTGAAAAGGCAAGGGAGGAGGTAGGGGAAGGCCTCGTTCACAATCAGTGAGAGCAGGGCCTACAGATCTTCACAGGCAGATTTCTCGTTCCCTCTGGAAATGGGTGGGTAACAATCATGTCCCAGCCAAAAGCCACAGCACAAATGGAGGCACTGGCTTGACTGATTTAAGCAAACAACCCTACCGTGAGCATCAGGACAATCCAGTCAGCTGGCTTCCTGGCCCCAGTTATTTGGAAATTATCTTAGAGACCAGTTCTAGGAAACACTGGTTTGGGGGCGTCTACAAAGGTTAGGAGGCTTAGGAGAAGATGATCAGGTTATAGTCTCTACGTTTTTCTGGGACAACTCAACTGCCTGCCACAGTTTTAGTGAGCCCGGGCCAGCTCGCCTGTGGGATCGCAGGCAAACTCCTCAGGGGCCAGGAAGGATGCCTTCTTGCCAGAGATGTCGGGTGTTGGTGCAGAGAACGTGCAGGTGGTGAGACAGCTGGGTACACTGGGTTACTCCAATTCCTTCTCTACCCACCTCCACGCTCCCTTCCTTGGGTCTCCCCTCAGGCCTGCAGAACGTGTTAAGTAAGGCCAGGTAGGAACCAATACAGGGACAGCGGATGCTCTATATTTGAGTTCTGAGCTCTGAGCCAAGGCAAGGGAATCTCTCCCTTCCTTGTCTCCATTCCTGTGTACCCTGAGAAGCTTCTCTGTGACTTCCCAGAAGCGGGTATTCAATTGGGAGGCCTTGGAAGTGAAGTTTTTAAAAAGCTATGAATTTAGTTATGAATTTAACAAAGGAAAGGATCCACTGCAGAGGCAAAGGGAACCACACTGAGGGGTGTGTGTGTGTGTGTTTGTATGTGTGTGTGTGTGCATGCCTAAAGGGATGGAGCGAGGAGGCAGAGGGATGGAAAGGGATGCCTGAGCAACCATTCAGGGAAAATTGAAGCACACACGTGCGCGCATGCACACACACACATACGCGCGTGCACGCACACTCGCGCGCACACACAGATACGCGCGCGCACACATACACGCGCGCGCACACACACACGCGTGCGCGCGCGCACACACACACACACACACACTCCTTGACACAGCATTTGTCTCAGGTGTTTGTTTTTCTTGCAAATCCTACAAAAGAGTACTGCCTTCATTCCACAGTGGTGAAGAAGTAATTCTTCTTCTTCATAAGGTTATTTAGAGGGGACCAGGGACACTGGATGCCCCCTGAAATGTCAGGAGCACGGTGAAGCTGACATTTAAGAAGGGGTTATTATTTTTGTGAAGCTTTTATTTAAGAGCTTTTTGTGACTCAACTGGCTTTGCTGTTGAGACACGCACAACTAGCTGGAAAGCAGAAAGATCAAGTTTCTGGAAACCCACTTAACTTTTACTAAAACTTATTTTATTTTGTTTTCTTATTTTGTTGCAATGATGTCTGGCCACTTAGTGGGGTTTTCTGGAAAACCTGCTTTCTGTTTTTAGCATGGCCAACGCAGCTCACAGCTTGATGACTCTTTTTTTCTTCACCCAAGGTCATTCTGTGCCACTCTGTAGCCAATAGAAAGGGAAGAATTCTCCCCCGCCCATACCTGTCATTCTTAAAAAGAAATCAAGACCATACAGCAAAATGGTAAAAGGGGGGAAAAAACCGAGGTGGGAATATGGGGGGCAGGCAAAAATTCTTCCACCCAAGCCCCGCAAGAAGTAGTTTTGTCTGCACAACATTAAATGAGACCAGAACCCAAAATTGTAACCAGGTCTCAGGCAGCCTGTACTCTGTAGGCCTTAGACGTTTCTCCTGGAGAACCCAAAGTACCAGAGCGAGCTGGCTCGTGCAAAACTGAAGTAGGACACAGCAGGCTGCGTGAAATGAGGTGGTACAGGACCTGGTGGCTTTGAGAGGCAGGAGTAACCAGCAACTCCCAGCTGGGTGATGGACTGATGTAAACGTGTGAATTTATTCCTTGAAAAGAAAAAAGCAAGCAACAAAACCGCGCAACATGCATCATCGTGGGAGAATTAATACAACGGTTTTATGTTTTAAATCTCCTTCGACATCATTTCCTTCCTAAATGAGGTCATTTATTTTTTTTTATTTTATTTTTTTTTATAATTCCATCCACCCTTCTGACAGAGCAACAGTTCAGGCGAGTTTCACTTTCTGTTTCTGAGTTTCTCTGAATTCTTCTGCACCCCCTCCCGACCCCCCGCCCCAAGCGGAGGAGCCTTCTGTGGCATCCTTACATCTTCCCGGGCGGTGGGGGGGGGGGGGGGGACGCCTCAGCCCAATTCTGTCTTCTCTAACACTCATTTCATATTTAAATCTTGGAAGTCACAGTGACCTTTCTCCTCATCAGCCATGTTCTTCAAGAGCCTTTTTGTTTGCGGATTTGGGGGCATAGGAAGTTTGACTCCTTATCAAGATCTTCTTATTAGTGGTTTCACAGATGAGAAGGGCAGAGATTATCACTGAGTGTAAGCCTCCGCCATGGCTTCTGGAACCTTCGCTGTGCACTCGGGTTGCGCCGGGCAGGACTGCTGGGCCCACTTGCCCGCCTCGTGGGCGCAAGACCGAGAGAAAAGGACCCGGGAGGGAGGCAAGTGCGGAACTTTCTCAAGGAGTTAAGTGGTTAATAGGAACTCAGTTTTTTTATTGGCTAATAAAACCTCCCAGGGTTTTTCATATTATATGGTTCCTTCAGGCTCCCAGCCCGATGCTTAAAAAAAGAAAAAGGCGAAAACAACAACAAAAAGCTGGAGCCTGAATACCAGGGCCGTCCCAGTCTTGTTTACTTTTTCATTTCCGCAGTTGTAAAAAAAAAAAAAATTCCTCTGGTTGTTCAATTTTATCACACGGCAGGAGCGGATCGGTGTTTGAACGACTCCCGGGCTCCCTGCCTCCCAGGCAAGGGAAAAAGTCCGCTCTGGGTCTCCGGTTCAGAAAAGAGGAGAGAACCTCGATGCAAATGATGGATGCGTCGGCGGAGGGGGGGGGGGGTGGTTTGGAAACGCAGGCCGTCGGGGGAGGAGGGAGAGCAGATATTGAGCTGCGATACATCTCTGGAATCCTGGATGCAAATGATCTCTGTCCTTTTATTGCCAGTGGTGCTGTTCTCCCAGCAGAGCAGGATGTTCTTGTTTTTAATAATAGCCAGACCAGATGCTAAATTCTCCTCGGCAACGTGCTGTATAAGTGAGAAGGCAAACAGCTGATTCCTGTTAAGATGAACACCAGGAGAATAAGCCAGAAAGTATGAGAAGTCTCTGGAGGTTTTTGCTTTGTAAACCCCTGTTTGGCAGAAAGATCACAGAAGCCCGGGCTGAAAACACAGTGTGTCCTCCTGCACCCGGTCCTCATCGGGGCGCTCGCTGGGGGCCTCCGCGCCTCCTGCCTTCGCCAGCCAGCCCTTGCCGGAGTGAGCCAGAGGACTGGCTTGCAGGTTCCCCCAGAGGGGAAGTCGGAAGCCCCGAGCCCTTTGGCTTTCAGTGACTGTAGAAAAATACTCATCAATAGGAGGAATTTTTTACTTGCTCCTTGCCATAGAAAATAGGGAAATCCTGAACAGGAGCCAATAACTTTAAAATGGCATCTTTGTTCCATCTTTTTCACTCCCTTCTTCCCCCTGTCAGAGTCTATAAAACCTCTCGGTTATTATTTTGTTTTAGAATATGCCACACATGTAAGATGCTGCTTTCTTCTCTCCCAGGGAGCTGCCAGAGCCAGAGGCGCTGTGGGGGCTCCGGGGCAGGGGGAGCCCGCTGACCAAAGCAGACAGCGACCAGGCCGCACTCTGCTACTGCTCCGGCCACCTCAGGATGCAGCCCCGAGGTGGCTTCCCCGAGAGCAGGGGTGCCCTGTGTGAGGGGTCCACACAGAGCCCTCTGACCATCTCTCCCTGGGACTTTGCTCCCAGGCCCGCGGGAGAGTGAGGGAGAGAGAAGGAAGGGCTGTGGGGAGCAGGTGGAGAGGCTCATTGTAGTTCCAGAAAGTCGCTTTGCTCACCTTTCCTCTTGACATCATCCTCCTGGGCCCTCCCCTACCATACACAGAGGGCACGCTAGCCACCCGTTCCTCACTATTTTCTTCTTCCCTAGCTGTCCTCGAGGTTCACTCGGCCCGGGTCTCCCTGAGACGAACACCCTAGGGAGAAAGGAGTGGAGGCGGAAGATGATTTACTTCCTTCCCCCTTAGGATGGCACTGAAGGTCATCGTTTTCATTTCCTTTGGGGGGAAAAGTTCTATTTGGTACTGGTGGCAGGATCAAGTAATAACAGTAAGACTTAACATTTACTTTTCGCTGCACACTTGACTACGAGCCTGCTGCTTTGCTTGATACTTCACATGCCTTATGTCAGACTTCCCAGCAGCCTGTGAAGAAAGTAGTACTGTTTTTATCCCTATGTTTCTGATGAGGAAACTGAGGATCAGACTTGCCCAAGGTTATGCAACTATTAAGACTCAAGCCTCAATCTGCCCAATTCCAAAGTCTATGTTCCTAAGCTAAAACTTTAGATGCAATCTCCTTTATCATCCACATAATGAGAACTAAATGAGTTAATGAGATAAGAAAATGCCTAGCACGTAATAGATAGATGGTACCCATTATTATTACTCATAATAATTAAGACGATTATTTTAAAAAGCATAAGTAAAATTTTCAAATAGTTTGAATCACAATAGAGCTGGAGCACCAAGTGGAACAACTTTTTAAAAACGATTATTTTAGGTGGCTCAGTCGGTTACACATCTGCCTTTGGCTTGGGTCATAATCTCGGGGTCCTGGGATCGGACCCCACCTCAGGCTCCATGCTTAGCAGGGGAGTCTGTTTCTCCCTCTCCCTCTGCCCACCCCCCGCTGGTTCATGTTCTCTCTCTCTCAAATAAATAAATAAAAATCTTTTAAAGAGAACTGTTATTTTAACAGTTTAAAAAAATGTCACTCTTTGAGAGAGTAAATTTTTTTAAGAGACAGAGCGAGCACAAGGGAGTGTGAGTGGGGGAGGCAAGGGGAGAGAGAGAGAGTCTTAAGCAGGCTCCACACTCAGCATGGAGCTTGACATGGGGCTTGATCTCACAACCCAGAGGTCATGACCTGAGCCAAAATCGACAGTTGGACACTTAACTGACTGAGCCACCCAGGCACCCCACCCCCAAAATGTCACTCTTTGAAAGTAATATTTTTCATATATATTTTATAAACTTTTTCTACTGAACTTCATGGCTAAGTTTGTCAATAGGCTTACCATGGGCTCCTTCCCTGAAGGAACTCAGAGACATTACATCACATAAACCATAAATATAAAATACATCAACACATCCAGAACAGAAATGTTGACCCTACTGGCACCTCAGTCCTTAATCTCTAATCTCTTTCAAGATTTCCCGTTTAGGTGTGTTGAGTTTCGGGTGAATGTTGCTACTGATAAAAGGTGTTATTGAACTTAATTCTGCAGCACTGGCCTCACCTAATGGGAGAAAGACCCAAGCGAAGAAATTTCTGTCAACTTCAACTCTTACCTTTCCAGGGGTGGCTTTGGGGTCCATCTTACCACCTGACAAAGGGGCAGCACCCAGGGTCCCTATATCTGAACTGTCATCACTAAGAGGCAATGCTGTGTAGAGGAGACAGCTGATCGGAGGCCCAAGGCTTGAGGAAACCTAGCTGCAGCCTGAGATGGGACACCGGTGTGTGCCAAGTTTTGCACATGCATGTCTAGCCTGGAGGAGCCTCGGAAGGGGGCATCCATGTTCCCGGCCCTAGATTATTTAAATCTTTTTAACTGAACAGGTAGGGCTTCTCTCCAACTTTCTTAAAGCATTTTACAGACGATTTTCTTAAGTCCACCCGATATGGAATTAATATCCCATTTTACTGAAATCCCAGAGAACAGAAGTGAATTCTCTCCCTGTCACCCACTCTGCCTCCTTTTTGCCAATATTTATGAAACCCCTACTATGGCCAGAGCAATAGGCTGGCAGGCTTACCGCCACTAAAAAGCATATTGGAAGACATCTCTGTTTAATTTATTTAATTTTTAATTTTTTTAAAGGATTTTAATTATTTGACAGAGTGAGACAGCGAGAGAGGGAACACAAGCAGGGGGAGTGGGAGAGGGAGAAGCAGGCTTCCTGCTGAGCAGGGAGCCCGAGGCGGGGCTCGATCCCAGGACCCCGGGATCATGACCTGTGCTGAAGGCAGACGCCCAACCGACTGAGCCACCCAGGTGCTCTCCATCTCTGTTTAATTTAATGCCTCTCAATAAGAGATGTTTGTCAGGGCGTTCTTTATTTAAGCAAATTCATGAGAGCTTCAGATTGCCAACAACAGAGATCAAAAAGCAATGGGTTTCTAGAGAGAATTTAGATAGTTTTGATTTCTGCTTATAGCCAATTTCATTTGCCGTTTCTCATTTCCGAAAATACTCAACGTATTTATAAGGTACTTGGCATCTATATTTAGTGGTATAAGCCTTTCATTTCCACCACAATATATGGGAGGCTTGGTGTTTCTTTTAAAGAGTGGGTGATTTTCATACAAAGAGGGAGGGGCAGCTCTTCCATTTTCTCTTCCCTGTGGTAACAGCCGTGCATCCAACCGTGCACTGAGGGGTTGAAGGGTGTTTTGAAAGGGGGAAGGAGAGAGTGGCAAAAAGATTCAGGTTCCAGATCCTTAACCCCTACTAACTAAATGTGTGACCTTGAACAATCCACTTAACCTCTCTTGACCTCTTCCTTAATAGTGGACAATAATATATTACCTGCTAGATGGCATGTTAAGGGACCGTGTAGTAACTCTTACCTGTAGATTTGTAGTGGTTTTGAGAACGGAGAAATTATGAGCAGTTTTAAGAGGTGCAGCTAGAGTCTGCCTAGCATTAAGAGAGAGAATGTGGTCCATTGTTTCTCACAGAATTGGCAAAAATGGCCATTTTGTAGAGGGTGAAGAGACGGAATCCCAGACAGGTCAGATCACTTATGCAGGGTCACCCTGAAATTGATGAGGGAAAGCCGAGGGTTGGACATCTACTTCCAAGCAGCTCCCATCCTCATTCTCTGGAAGACTCTTCTTTCCTTTATAATGGTAGCATCTTCCCTATTCTCTTCATGAAGCACTGACGCTTCATTACTTTTCTAGTGTTTATGAACCGATTTTCATTTGATAGAAACTCAGGCAAGCTGACTCTGTTAAAAACTTTGTGTACTCATGTAAATGAACTTCCAGCATACTGATTCCATACCATGCTCCTGCTAACCATATTGAAAAAGACCTGTTATATATTTCTTCATTAAAAAAAAAAAAAACGATAAATTTGTATACGGGGCCTGACTTAGTGAGTGGGACATTTAGGCTAAGAGCATCCATGCCATTCCTTCCTGGACAAAGATGACCTGTCCCTTTAGTGGACAAGAGGCCCCCTTGCCCTCACGGTGAAGGCTGGAGGTCATGGCCTTGTTGTGGTCAAGGTCTTTCTATTTGCTGTTCATGGTCCGGCTGTAGGGATGAGGCCACACTCTTGACTTCTTTAACATGGTATATGAGCCCCCTAAACAAATGAAAACGTGGCAGCTAATCTTGAATAAAGAGACACTGTTCATCTCAATTTTACCTTTTATTTGCTTATTGAGTTCCCTACGACCAGTGTGTCTTCTCTTTGCAAGCTGCAGAAGGAGACCCCATGCTAATGGGGCAATGATGGCACACACAGGCCTCGGTGTCGTGTTAGCAGACAAAACTTACAACATGGTTCATCATCCGACCCCTGACTCATGATAGACGTAACCGTATGGTACCGGGTGATGATCACACAAGCCATGGACAGGGCAGAAGGAGATGGAGGGCTGAAGGAGGGAGAATTGGTGGCCTCACCCTATCCCTTGTTGGGGAGGTAGTGTGAGAGAATTGTTGCCTCTCTTTACCATCCGCAACTCTCGTCTGATCTTCAGGGAGGGGCTGCATTTTTATTCAGGCAATAACGACTAGAAATGATGGAAATGAAAATGAATGAGACATATCCTTACCCTCAAGAAGCTCACCATCTACTCGGGCAGACAGAAAGATAAACTCTTAAGTGACAATATAGTGGAGCGGTGCCATTGCAGAGATGTGAACCGAGGACTGGCTCCCCACCTTCTCTCCGCCCCCCATAAGGAGGCAGCAATGCCTGGCCAAGGCAGGAAGATGACACTTGAGCTGATCTAGAAGAATGAGTAATCTCTGGCCATTCTGGATCTGCAGCTGAGCTGGGGTCAGCCCCACATTCGCCCTGCAGTGCAGGCCCTGGGAGTAGGCAGACCACCCCACCATGGAGATCCTATGTACAGCTCTTCAGAAAGACAAATAGTGAGACAGAGACCCCGGGCTCTGGGGTGTTCCTTAGCACGCCAAATCACACTCTCGCTGATAAGATGAGCAAGAGGGATTCTCAAAGAGGTTAGAGTAGGGTGGGGGGGAAGTGTAAGCAGTGTCAGAGCCTCTCTGTGGGGTATGAGCCATAAAAAATGTTGAGAGGGCAGCCTGGGTGGCTCAGTTGGTTGAGCGTCCGACTCTTGGTTTCGGCGCAGGTCATGATCTCAAAGTCGTGAGATCAAGCCCCGCGTCAGCTCCATGTTGGGCGTGGAGCCTGCTTGGGATTTTCTCTCTCCCTCTCCTTTTGCCTGCCCCCCACTAAAAAAAATTTAAAAAAATGTTGAGAAGTGACAGCATAAAATATCAAACTTTCAGAGTGTAGGTACATTTTATCTAATTGCTTGCTCACCACCTACTACCATGTGCACTGGAGTCTGGATGAGACAGTGAGGGCGACTTTGGTACATAGGACCCTTTGGCATTCAATAGGGAAGGGTGACAAGTATAAACGGGTGGGATGAAGTTTATGCTCTGGATGGTCACATACTCAAAGAACCAAGTGAGAGCTATGCCTGTGACTGACCCTACATAAAACTTTAAAGCAGGATCTTGGGGTCTTCTCCACCCACACCTGCAGGCGTCTCCTCCAGAGGCCGGCCCTGGGCTCTGCCTCTCCCGCCAAGTCCACACCAACTAACCCTGTACTGTAGACCTCCCCTTTTATAAGTGAACTTGCCCTGACCCTCACCTTTGAGCAGTCAGTGTATTTGCATTTCAAGGGAGGTTTTCTGGAACCAAAAAACCTCACTTCCAAAGCCACATACTCTGCTCCAAGGGCAGGAACCTTCCTTGGGAAGCTTTTTCTGCATCCCTCACATCCCATCCTGGGGGGCACTGCTGCCTTCTTGTAGGCTGCTCTTCATTGACCAGCTAAAAGCCAATCCTCCTTTTCTCAATCTCTCTCTCTCTCTCTCTCTCTCTCTCGGCCAAGTACCTTGCCCAGACAGATTCTTTGAGGTAACAGAGAGTTCCTCCTGCCCTCAACCACCACAGGTTAGAGTGAAATGAAGTGTTCTGGTTCTACCTGAAGCTCACTTTAGGGGCCCTGCATTTATTTCTGTCTCTGCAAGAGACAGTTTATTGATTAATGGAAGCTTTATTAGGCTTATTAGGACACATAAAACATATGCACACGCACATAAATCCACCTCTACCCCTCCCAAGCCCCTGGCTGGCAAAACGAGTTCTATTTTCAGCCCTGACATCTTGCCAGTTTGTCATTCTCCATCCTGGCCACATCAGCTTCCATCGGGTTTGAGTTTATTGGCTACACAGTGGAGTTTATGTTGTCATAGAAATTAGCCTTGATGGACAGGAATATGGCCAGGGGATCAGGAGAGGTCAGCAGCCTCGTGGTGTTGGCATGGCTGAGATGTTAGGGTGCCTGGAGCCCTCTCCAAGAAAAATCAAAGCTGGCTCTCTGCAGCAGCAAGCAAGCGCAACGAGACCCTCCTGAGGGACGGGAGATTGGACGTGATCACAATCCACCCGTCCGCCCTCCCCCCTTCCTCCCCAGCCCTCCTGGTGCCCCCCAGTGCCAAAAATCCTTCCCTGTGCAATGGAGGCAGGGCCGGGAGGCCTGAGGTTAAGCCTCTCTCTTCTCCAGTTCGTGGTTAGCTTTCGTAGGCTCTTGGCTGTTTGACAAAGTTGGATAATAATTCAATATTTCTTACTGAAATACTTGACCTTGTTGTTAGTTTTTGTGACAAGGGGAATTTAAAGGAGCTGCAAAAATGCAAGCAAGTGTGGCTGAAAAAGGCCAGGGTAGGCCACTGAGCAGCGAACAGTTTCTTTTTCTGACATCTATAAAATTTAGGTGAAAACAGGTCAACATTGATGTTGGCAAATGGGAAAGCCAGTTCCATTGTGAGCAAATGAGCTTCAGATAGAAATGTAAGTCTGGTTCAATCAAAACCACGTTTGGTTTTAGACACCAGCGATGTGCTTTCTATTAAAAAAAAAAGGGGGGGGTATTTATAGAGACACACAAAGTAAAAATATTTTTTGGCCCAAAGGATCATTTTCTAAGTATCGAATCAACTTGTTGAAGTACAAGATGGGATCACTTTCATTTTCTTTTGAAATTTGTAGGGCACATGCTCCCAGAATGCTCTCTTCTCTTTATTTCGAATTGGCAAGGGCTGTTGAAGATTAAAATCGTTTATTAGGAAAACCCTGCATTGCCTGACGTCGGGACTTGCTGGAGACTGCCAGCTGGTGGCTGAGAAAGAAATGAAGTTATAGGATTCAAATATATGGCTCCCCAGATTTGGCCTGAGTATTAGAATCACTTTTTATAGGCTCTGCTCAGGAGTCTCATAAGACAACGTTTGAGCTCACAGAGGAGGCACATAAGAGAAGTTCAGTCACTTGCCAAATCCAGATCATGGAAGGTCAGTTAATCTTAACCTACCGGGCAGCTTGCTGATCGTACTTTCTCTCCGTCCTTGGACCATCAGAGGTCCTCGTCCTGCTGCGAGCTAGAACAGTCATCCCATGTCAGAACCCCTTCTTCCCCCACAGCCTCCCGCTAGCGAGTGAGGGGACCAAGGTCCAGAGTCAAACGTGGGTTGGTTGATAGGATTCTAGAAGGGTTGCCTCTTTTTCGGGAAACCTTTTTTTTTCTCCTTTGAATTGAGGTGAAATTCACGTAACATAAAATTAACCATTCGAAAGGGCACCATCCGGTGGCATTTTGTGTACGACACTTTCAGTGTTGTACGACGCTACATGTCATCACCCCAGATGGAAGCCTTGTACCCATTAAACGCTTGCTCCCGATCCCCACCTCCGGGTTCATGTTTGAGTACAAGCTGGTTAGCTCGGTTCCCACAGAGTGTCATTTTAGGGCTTCACGGTTTTAAATAAGGTTTGGCTGTGTTTGCGGAGAGGCGAGGACAGAGAGCGTTTCTGGTGGGGAGGGGCAGGGAACAGGAGAGACGGGGCGTCTGGGAGCACGGGGTCACCCAGAACTAGAGACTTGCTGAACTGGAGCATCTGGTGGGGGAGCTGCTCTCTCTGAGGCTGAGTGTTGGTCTCCTGCTGAGGTGATGATCCCTTTAAAATTCTCGGCATTCCCACTCCCCCCAGCCCGCCTCAGTCTAGGAGGCTTGTTCTTCCTTTAATTTGTGTTGGTAGGCATCCAAGTCTGGCACCAGGCAGTCCCCACTCGGGAAGCCGGGAGGTGGTGGAGGCTCACCCAGGTCTAGAAAGGGAGCTCTCGCCGGGATGCTAACTGCAAGCTGTCTCCTTCAATCCACATCATCCTGCGGGATAATCATTTTCAAATGGCAAACAATAATAAAAGCTTTCCTCTATTTTGCTTCCAAGTGTCAACGTATCTACACAGGCTGTATAGATGTGTGTGTGTGTATGTGTGCATGTGAATTGTCTGTCTAAGAAATAAAAGGAAGTTTGGGGAGCATTTGAGGATGTTGGGCAAGGCTGGGAATTGCCTCTGGTGGCTTTCCAAACACTGTGGGAGGCCGACCCGGAGCGTGGGTCAGAGACAGAAAAACTAGATTGTCAGGTGACTTAAGGTTTCAGCCTGCATCTGGAAGGAGTCTGTGGGGCCTCTCCTGAGTTGGGTCCCTTGGGACCGTAGAGGCAGCTCACAGCAGAGAAAGGGATAGGTGAGGGGAACCCAGGGGCCAGATCTGCCTGCTGAAGATGCGTGACTAGATCCTGAAAAAAAGTCCCAAGTCTTCAACCTCAGCAGGTGGGTGAGGCTGATATCCCCTTAGGGTGCTTGTGTGTTCTGGGGCTACACAGAATCTCAGGCCTCATTTTCTTGAAGAGTCTGGGGTAGGGTGAAGTGAAGTCATTTAACTGGTAATTTCAACCTTTTTTTAAAAGATTTTATTTATTTATTTGAGAGAGAGAGAAAAAGAGAGAGGGAAAGAGAGCACAAGCAGGGGGAGGGCCAGAGAGAGAGGGAGAAGCAGACTCCCTGCTGAGCGGGGAGCCCGATGCTGGACTCGATCCCAGCACCCTGGGATCCTGACCTGAGCTGAAGGCAGACATTTAACTGACTGAGCCACACGGCGCTGCCATTTTTTGAGATCAAAATGCAGATGGATAGATTATGGAATGCAATACAAAATTCATAGGAGTTCTAAAGATAAAACAAGACTTCAGAGAAATCTACTTGTAGTAGGTTACTCTGGGCCAAATTTAGGGTTTGCTCTCTGTAGTCAAGTAACTATAGTGAGAATAATTGAGAAGTCTTGTCAGCATTCAGGGCATTTTTCCAGAAGCCTGTGGAGTAGCTGGATCTTGTAGAATTTTCTCTGCCCACACCATGCCCTTTCACTCATGCAACTCCATAGTCTCTAACAAACCCCAGGGCCCCCTCCCTTATGAGGACTTCTTTACCATCATCCTGACCCAGCTGCACTGGGGTGGCATCTGCTGTGTGCACCATGAGGTTGGTGCTCTAACTCTCATACTCTTTCAACTGTCTGTCTCTGCCTAATGAACTACACCCCAGCTTGGTGGTTTAGACAACAGCTATTTTATTGCTCATGGTCCTGTGGGTCAGGAAAGCAGGTGGGGCTCAGCGGAGCAGTTCTGCAGGGTAGCTTGGCCTTCCTCACAGCATGGTAGTCCCAGGGTAGTCAGAGTCCTCCCCCAAGCTCTTAGAAGAGGCACGCAAGTGGAAACTGTACGTTGCTGAAGGTCTACCTTGGAAGAGGAGATGGCAGGGTCGCTTCCACTGTGTTCTGTGGGTCAAAGCCAGTCACAGGAGCCAGCCCAGAGTCAAAGGGAGTGGAAATAGACCCCCAACTCTTCACAGGAGAAGCGGCAAAGGATTTACAGTTGTTTTCAAATGACCACATGTAGTTGACACGCAACCTGTCTGGCTTTGAAGCTTGTGATCTTATCTGCTCTGCAGTCCTTCCTCTTAGATTTCACAGTTCTCGATGATCCCTTGAAGTTCCCATTGCAGTGGGCCTTAGTCAACCCTTGGCATCAGTAACAGGTGTGTGAGAGGAGATCTGGGGGCATGAGGCATCGGCATACAGACAGACCCCTCTTCATCCAAACACAAGGGTGAGAGGCATCCTGGGATGGAGAAGTGCGTGTCTGGCAGGGAAAGATGAGTCCCCAGTCTTTTGTAGAAGGGGTCGGCATAGGCTTCCTTGAGTCCTGGGATGGGTCGAGTGTATGTCAAATACGCAGGAGTTGAGGGACTCTTGTTAAGGGGAAAATAGAAGCTCACACCACTCAACAGTTCCGAGATCTGCACGAGAGAGCTGGGTGGCAGGATTCCTCCAGACTTGCCCAGGGCACCTGGGGGCAGCTGGGCTCGGAGGGCTGCCGTGGTTGCCACTGAGACTCAGCAGGGTCCAAGAGCCACCCTTCCAGGAAAGCAGAGAAAGACGCTATTGTTTCCTGCCACTTGAAGCAGCTGATGACAGCACAAAGGAATGCAGTGAGGACCCTCCCTCCTCACTGTGGAGGATTAGAGACTGAAGAACCAGACTCACAGCCTCTGGGCACAAGGTGTGGGAAGCAATGTGGGGGCAGAGAGGGGGGTGAACGTTCTCTGGAGGGGGAGCCATGTGGATTCTGGAATTGCACCCCTCCACATCCCAGCTCCTGAAAACTCCATGTACATGGTTTCCTCATGTACAAAATGGGGATGCTCGTTCTCAGGAAAAAAATTTTTTTGTCCTCTTGGCTCAGGGCTCTTCCTTCTGTCCCACTGATGTTTAAGTCCCTGCAAGACCACAGAGAACTTTTCTTCACAGCCACATTGCAACTAAAAATGGCCACCGTTTGCCTTTATTCTTGGGTAGAGTGCGCATGACCTTGAAGAACATGGGGGTGATCAGAAAAGAAAATTCTAGCAGCACATTACAACGAAACAAGACCAAAAAAAAAAAAAAAACCACACACACACACACACACACAAAAACCAACCCACTGCACGCAAATTCAAAGCAAATTTCTTTGACTAAAGCCATCCCCTGAAATCACATTAATAAGTCCTTGCTCCTCTATCAATTTCTTTTCCACTTAAAAAAGTTATTGTTAAGATCAGAGTTCAGAATGACAATAATGTGAAAAATAAAATGTTCTCCTCCCTGCCTGCCTCCCCTCCTCCACTGGTTCTACTCCAGACAACTTCTTTGCCTGTCCAACTTCACCTCCCTTCTCATCAATGGGAGCAGTGAGAACTGCACAGGTCCGCCCATAGTCGGGACATTGCAGTCTGTGGAGTTCAGTTTCCTGGAGCTGGGAATCAGGAGGCTCGGAGTTCTGTGAGACATGGAACTGGAGCCCCATCATCTGTTACTGAGCAACGAATCACCCCCAAACTCAGTGGTGCAAGAGAGCGATATTTTATTACGCTCACAGATCGTGTGAGGCAGGCACAGCAGGGATGGCTGGTCTCCATTGCAAAGGTGTGTGGCCTTGGCTGGGAAGACTCGAAAGGCTGGGGGTGCCTCAGCTTACAGGTCGGGTGTCTGGATGGCCTTCGCTGGGACTGTCTCCTGGGAGGCATCTGTGTGGGTCTCTAGCGCAGTGGCCTCGGGGTAGTTAGGCTTCTAGCACGGGTGCTGGGCTCAGAGGACAAGTGTCCCAGCCAACCTGGTGGAGGCTGCATGGCCTCTGGTGACAGAGCCTCAGAGGTCACATGGTGTCACCTTCATCATGTTCTACTGGTCAAAGAGGTCACGAGCCCACCCAGATTCAAGGAGGGGGCCTTTTGCTCAGGGGAGGAAGGTCAAAGAATCGGCAGCCATGTTGTTAAACCCTCACATCCAGTGATGGTGCCTTCTGAAGGCTGACAGCCTGCCGTCTGAAGGATTTTGATGCCACTTCTAGAAGAGAGAGGCAGTCTAAGAGGTGAGACTGGGAGACTTGATGAAACATGGGACTATTTTGGCTAATCCTGGGGAAAGTATGTTTTTAAGCAGTTTGCTTAACTTTTTCATTTGCCACACTGGAGAAGTGGAACCACATCACCTGCGTTTTAGCTGGAGTAGGACTGCCCCAGCGGACCCTGAGGCCTTCATCCCGAGGCCCATGTGGGGATGAACTAGACTCAGCTTTTTTTTTTTTTTTTCTTCCACCAACAGCAGAGGAAACGCGGGTGCAGGGAAAATCTCCCCCCAGAGCCAAGCAGAGGGAGTTGTAGCCCTACTTTGAGAGGTGGTTGGGCCTCACCCTCCAGCCTTCCCCTCACCTGTGTACATACCCAGAAGGAACATCGTTTGTATTGAGTCCAAAGAGGAGTCTTTGAAGCCCTCAGAGATCTTCAGAGCAAAGTGCTGGGTGAGGTCGGGCATTCAGGAGGGCTGAATGAAGGGAGGGAGGCTGGGTGTACGCCAACCCCGGGCTGCTTGAGGCTGAACACGGCTCCGGTGATGCCCCCCTCACGGCTGGGCAGCCCAACAGTGGTGTGGTCTGAGGCCAGGAACGCGAATCAGCGTGCTGACCTTCCCCCTCCCCTCCCCATTTGCTTGTGCTCCGGAGAGTTCAGAGCTTTGCTCTGGCTTGGCACTGTGTTAGGCACTTTGGATCATGAACCTGTTTCCATTTCAGCCTCACAGTACTCCTATGAAGTAGGCATTATGGTTCCAGTTTTACAGTTAAAAGACTGATGCTCAGAGAAGTTAAATATCTTTTCTAAGGTCACACAGCAAATAAGAAGGGACCCTGGAATCCCCAAAAGGGCAGGGTCTGTTTGCTTTTTCAAAATCAGCATGACCATGGGGCAAGGAGGCCACCCTCTTCTCCGCCTGTCCTCCAGTCTTCACCCCATTCCACACTTTCTCCTTTGCTTGAAACCACAAGATTTCCATCATCAGGCTCCTTAATGCTTGCAAAACCGAATCCCTTCATGGTTAGGGCCAAGAGGGAGTTTTCTGCAAAACGGATTCGAAGAAATGCTTTAGAACTGTGCTGTCCAATACAGTAGCCTCCAGCCACATATGATTGTTTAAATAAAGCTAAACAAAATTAATACAATTAAATAAATGTAAAATGCAGTTCCCCGGTCACGCTAGCCACATTTCAAAGGCTCAACAGCCACAGGTGGCTAATGGCTTCTGTATTAGATGGCGGAGGGGTAGAATATTTGTATTGTTGTGGACAGTTCTGCACAGTGCTGCTTTAGAGACTAAGTAGAGGAAGAACCACATTTTTATACCTGACACCATCGCCAGTTTTATTAATACTTTCAGTGGTACTCGAGGTGTTGATTTTTTCCGAATATTTCTCAGAGGTAAAATAATAGGCCATGTTTTTATAGTACTTTATAGTTTACAAACTGTGTTCCTGTCCTTCATCTCGTTTAACACAGCAGCCTTGCGAAGCATGGTAGATAATGACGTTACAGGTAAAGTAACAAAGGTTCAGAAAGGTCAAGCAACTTGGCGAAGGTTCTATAAACAGTAGATGGTAGAGCCAAAATTTCAACACAGGTTTTCTCACTGTGTGCTTTCCACAGGGAGAATTCGTGTGTATGACGCCTGAAATTATCCTTAGGCAAAATTATTAAGTCAAAAGTAATTTACCAGTGTTCTTGTGGGGAGAATTGTGCTTGTCAGTTTTTCTTGTTTAGACCATCAGATTTTTCATTAGGTCTTGCCACTAACAAATACCTTTGTTTTCTTTCCAAAGTTGTTGGCAGCTTCTATAATTAATTTACCTTGTGAACACAGTTTACATTGGTGTATATTTATTAATTGGAAAATTACCTTTTTAAATTAGTTTATAATGAGAATGATTATGTTTACTGTCACTTAGACAAGTGGTAAATAAAAGAGAATCAATTTGAAAAAGTGACTTTCCAGAACTAGGTGCAATGGAAGATACATATACACAGGAAGGTAACCAACGGGGGTGCTGGGGAGTTCAGTCAGTTGAGCATCTGACTCTTGGTTTTGGCTCAGGTTATGATCTCAGGGTCGTGAGATCAAGTCCCTTGTTGGGCTCCGTGCTCAGTGGCGAGTCCACTTGAGATTCTTTCCCTCTGCCCCCCTCCCTCTCTAAAATAAATAAAATCTTTAAAGAAAGAAAAAGGTAACCAACAATACCTGGTCAAGCATGATGTGTGTCAAATTAACATATGAAAAGCAATTCGTTTTTCACTCATTTTTAAATATAATTTAAAATATGTACCATCCACTATTCTAGACGCTGGAGGTAATAACCAAGACAGATGACCAGCAAACCTGAAATAAAATAGGTAACATTAAGTCCAGGTGTGATAAGAGTTTTGTGTACACAAAAAAACAAAGAAAGGGGATAGAAAGTGATGGAGTAGGTGGGGATACTGTTTTAGTTTGGGTATAAACACTCCCGCCATGGCCAACTTCGAGCTAACGATATGACATCACTAAAGCCAGAGTTGAGACGTGGCGCCCACAGTGGGCTCTCATGGGCTGGGGTGGGCTGTCTCCAGCTTACTTTTTCTTTCCACCTCTGCAAAGTGCCTGGGCATTTTTCTTAGGGAATCTCTGGAGATCCCGATCCCCTCATGCTTATGAGTGCAAGTAGAAACCACAAATGCTTTTTCTCGGCTACTTCTGGGAACAGCTGGTGCTTTGGGGCTATTTTGCTGGAGTTGGAGGCTTTGTTGTTTCACGTTTGATAATTCCACCACACGCTATCTCTGTTCATTGAAGTGCGTGTGCTGGGTTGCCATTGCAAATGGTCATGAGGTCTGTGTTCCTGAAGGGAGAGGCCTGATTGTTAGCTTTAGCAGCATGATGAAAAAGAATGAGCTAATACAGCGGTAAAGGAGAAAACCTGGCTTATGGTAAAAGTTCTTGTGCTTGGTGCAGGCCACTTGCAGAAATCATTTCCCTGAGAAAATGTGGGAGCATAGTGGAGAGGTGTTGAAATGAGGGGACTAGGGAGGATCCAGCCTGGAAAAGGTGGATTGGGGAAGACCCATGTGACAGGTGATGGAAGGACAGAGGAACGGGTGGACCTGGGCTTCCAGCCCAGCAGCTGAGACCCTAACAGCTATGAAACCAGGGCCTTATTAGCCACTGGTGGCTCTGGCTTCCTCATGGAAGTGACAGTGGTAGTGCTGGGTGGTTGATTTCCCCAGTAGTGCTGGGGAAGTTGGGGAAGAAAAGTCCCTCTAAGTTGCTTTGTTTGTGAAGTGAAATATGAATTAAGAACGATGCCAGTGGTGTGAGTAATTTGCTGGAGAGTCATTGGCTGAAATTTCCCACAATCTTAGAGTCTATAGACACTAATCATGGTCTAGGCCCTCTCTTTGATATTCTGTGACTGAAGTTGAGTTGATAGAGGAGTTGCATTTGGCTTAGAAATATGACATTTCATAAGCCAAGCAACAGAGAAGGAGCAGACGAAGAAGTAGAGAAAGACAAAAGGGTGAGCAGGAAAACATCCCTTGAAACATGAGCCAGAGAGCATTAGCTCATAAAGGACAAGAGATCGGAGCTCCCCAGAATCCAAATGTTGCACTATGAGCCAATGAGTAACACAAGCAGTGAGGCTGTGGACCTGGGGAGCGACATCCAGGAATAATGGAAGCCGGTGGCCTCAAGACAGAAAAACACCGTTCCTCCCAATGCAGTCCTCGGGAATCTAGTGTGTCTGGGACAGGGACAGACTTGAAGCTGAGCTATCAGGACACATCTCATAGCACAGCCCTCAAAGAGTGCCAGCTGGACCCTGAGCATGTGCCTTCCCACTGAGCTACAGCATCCTGCTGCTGTTCGCACCCCCTCCAATGCTCCCTGCACAACCTGCTGCTCAGGGAGCTTTGCTCCCTCGGAGTGAAGGATGTGGACATGAGGGTGAAGGGGGCGTGGAGAAACCAAATGTATAGAAAAATGTCCTCTTCTTAACTCAGATAGACTGGTGGGTCCCTGAGCACCAGCTGCAGACAAGTAATAAGGGAGAGCCAACAGGTTAAGGAGGAAGAGGAAAAGTCAGGCAAGGTGAGCCACAAAATCCCCTGGTTCACTGTGGGAGGCCAAGTGAAGAGCCACCTTCTCTGTGAGGGCCTGGGTTCTTAGCGCTGCTCAGCCCTCGCTAACTGTGCTAACAGGGGCAAGTCCCTTCAGTCTTGAGGCTTTAGCGTCCATATTAATAAAATGGCGATGGCGGTAGGCCCAGATGGTTTCCAAGTTCCTGTCTAGTCCTCTCATTCTCTTATTTTATCAAGGCCAGTGCCAAGGCTGGCTTCTGAGGAGTGCAGGGTTAGGCTGTGGTCCAGAGTAGCCAACTGGCTAATGTGGACCAGATCTACTAGCATCACCACCGCTGTCCGTATTCCAAGGTTTGCCCTTCTCTTGGTAGGTCCGGTGGGGACTGGCTCTTGCCTGGGATGGTCAATACATGGCACTCACATTCTGTCTGCCGCATCATATGCTAACGGCAAATAACCCATGGTTCCCCACTACATCTGGGTTAGATGTCAAGATGCTTAACTGCATTGCAGGTGGCATTGAGATGAGGAGCACCATACCTGGACGTGGTGGCCACGCTCTTACATTTGGACTAGGCAAAGAGGACTTTGAGAAGAACTTAGCCTGGGGAGGACTCCTGATCCTCTGAGAGCATCTATGACGCTCAAGGACAGCTTTCCCACCTGCTAAAAGTATCCTTCTCCTGGGACACTTAGCTGTTTATCAACTGACTCCTTGCTCATGGGACCAGTGAGTCAGTCCTGTTACAATGTTGCTTAACTCGTAACATGGAAATAATAATATCTGCCTTGCCTTCATTTTAGGGTTCCAGGGAAGTGCTTGGAAAAATACCAAGTGCGAAGCAACTGTAGGATTATTAATAATGTTGCTATTATACGTTTTGATTGATGAGATTTTGATAAAGGGAAAAGCTCTCTGCCCTCCCTCCTCCACCCCCGTCCTCAAGACCTGTTCCCAAAAGTACATCTCAGTCCACACTCCAAAGACATTTCTTGGAACCACATCTTAGTGTGGTTCACCCAATAAAAAGCCCCTCTGGCTCCAAGTGGGCATGAAAGTTCATCACAACATTTGCCATCAATAAAAAACCAATTCTTTCCATATGAAAAGCATTACTGCTGTCGAATGGTTATTGAGTGATGATACCTGAATATTGGGAACACAGGAACAGGGAACTGTGCGTACAAAGGGAAACTTCACAGGGACGCCAAATTGTAAAGATAGAAATGCCAATATCCGAAGGAATTAGTTAAGCAGAGCAGGGTACGTTTGCCTTCACCAAGCAAGGACGAGGAGGGGTGAAGGAGTGATGGGAGGGGGAGAGAAGCAGCAGGGAGGAAGGAGAGAATCAGTGCTGCTTGGTAGAGGAGTCACAGATGAGAGTGACACACAGTGTGACCGTGACAGCCCACAGACCACGCTGCCGTATGGCCAGCACTTTTCAGTCCAGGAATTTGTCAAAAGTTATCTTCTGGAAAATACTGTCACAACAGCCGTTGCCTTTATAATTAGAGCTCCCTTGGCCACACGGGAGCCCTGGAGCTCGTTTGAGCCACATCCATGCCTGAGGAGCAGGAAGCCGGGCCAGAACGTCAGAGCAGCCTTCTTTGAGGCTCCTCAAGAAGGTCAGCCTCTTTCAGAAACCCAAGCCACTGCCTGGGAGCCTTCCTGGCCAGGACCGCCCGCCTGCTCCTTCATGCAGTTCTTTCCTCTGCCACTCTTCTGTTCCCATCCATCTTCTGGTGCTGCCATGCATGCTCACTTGCTACCACTTACCCCTGTGGTCATTCCTGGCTGGCCAGAGGAATGTGGGTCAGTGTGGTGGATGAATAATATGGCTCTGGAGAAGAGCTGGGGTTGAACATGGCTTTATTCACTGCCTGGCAGGCCTGGGGCAAGTCACTTAGCTTTTCAGCCTCAGTCGCTTGATCTGTTCAATGGGAATGATCCGTTCCCTCGTGGTTGAGGGTGAGGAGCAGATGGAATCAAACAGTGAATGTCCCATGTAAAGAGCTATACATAGGTGAGGTTGGGTAATCATACTCCTGGTTTGCCTGGGACAGTCCCTGTTTAGGACTGTTGTCCTGATGACATCAGTAATGGGACCCCATTTCATTCTTGAAAGTGCCATGGTCTGGGTCATAAATTGTATCACCCTGGGCATTGTAATTACTGATAGATGGAAATACGGAGGGTCTAAATGGGACTGGGAACTCTCCCCAAAAGACCCCCAGGTCCTCAGAATGTGTGTCCCTTCCTCCTCTGTTGCAGAGCAGAATTTCATGTCTGTGCATCCTGATTCACTTTCAAAATAAAAATTCTTCAGTTAGTCCATTAAAAGAAATAACCGCCCTGTTTTAATTTCAGCAACGGCCTTGGAATGAAAAGACTACTAATTACTCCAATTAACCAAGCACATTAAGTGCACATGTTCAAACGAATATTAACATACCATCAATCTTGGTCCTGAAGTTCTTGAGATGCTGGGATGCATAAACATTTAGTGGAAGAAACTGTGACTGCAGAGAAAACACAAACAAAGCAGACGGTTTGTTTGTGCAACTGTCTGCTTGTGGAGAAACAACCAAGAGACATGGAAAGACATGAGGGTGTCTCCCAGTTTATGTTTCCAATTATTGCCCAAAGGAGACAGAACAAAGAAACTCCTATTTATAGCCAAAGTCTAAAGTGGGGGACGGTGGGGGGGGGAGGGTGGCGGGGAGAAGCTTCATCATGAGAAAACACAAACCACTATTGCATTAATAAAATAAAATAAAACTGTAGTTTATCAAAAGAACAAACCGTCTTCAGGGAAAGGAAATAACTCCTTCCATGTCTTGCCTCCAAGTACAAAGTTCTCTAAAACCACTTTACTTACCAGTGATGAGAGCCAGGGCGTGAGTAGGCTAACACCACTGGAGCGGAAGGGCTTTGTGGCCGAAGCGAGGGCTGACACCCAAGCTTCAGGCTAGGATGTGCCATTGTACCTACGACCAGCAAAGCCAATGAAGGCCACGTTTCTCTGTGCACACCACTAGCCCTTGGGTCATTTCCAGGGCTCAGACTTCAGGAAATGCTCACAGGAAGCAGAGGATGAAGCTCAAGGGCAATGGTAGCTACTCAGAAAGGATTTGGGGTAATGTACAAAGGGGCACAAGGCTCAGGATCTAAAATGTTGGTGAGGGATTGTCACAGTGGCACCCTCCTCCGCATACCAGTGCTGCTGTCCCAGCCTCAGGAGAGGGCACCTGCCTTGCATGATTATGGTTTGTCCTTTCTCCTTCCCTCCCTCCCTTCCTTCTCCCCTCCCTGTATGTTCTGTTTAAAAAAAATTAATTAAAAAAAATAAGCATTAAGTACGTACATGGGCCAAGCACTGTGTCAAGTAATTTTCTGTATCATCATCTCATTCAGCCCTCATAACAACCCTTTAGAAGTCTGTTGTTAGCATCACCAGTTTATAAATGAGGAAGCTAGGGCTCAGAGAGGTGAGCTAATGTGCCCAGGTCACACAGCTGGAGTTCTAGAAGGCCTGGGAAATGGCCAGCTTGGAAATCATCTGGAGGCACCAACATTGATGAGAAAGGTGCCTCGATTTCCAGGAACTTGGTTCCTTGCCTTTTGGGGCTTCAGATCTCATCCCTAAGCACTGGAAACATGGCTCCAGAAGCACCCTAGTCCAGGGCACAGAGGGTGCACCTGCCAGCCCCATGCAAGGGACTGTGGTATGGTCAATATACTGCCCTCTCCCTTCCAACATTATATTTGAAATGCTGTAGTCATTCCAGATCATCCAGTGTTGTGGACTGGGATTAGGGAGGATTCTCTTGAGAGAACATGCAAATGAGGGGGTTTGTTTATTTTTTGCATTCTAAGCAAATTGGCTTGTGTTTTTGAGGCTCTGAAGACCATAGTGGTATTTCATCTTTTGCTACGTCAACTCACTTCAAGGAAAGATATCAAGGAGGGGTCACTGTTCTGTATAACCCTCCTGAATGTCCAATGAGTCTTTTTCTCTCTGAATCAGAGATTCTCTGAAGCTGACTCAGGCTGAAAATGAATCCTCCTGCAGGAACAGACTAGAACAGGCATTATCATCACCATTCATTAAGTAATTTTTGCCTCTTCCTTCATCTTTAAGCACTCAATTGCTCTTACTACTCTGGACCTGCAGGAACAAGAACAGTCAACAAATTCTATCACTTCTTTCCTTTTGGGTTTATCCTTTCCTTCCATCCCACACTTATTACATTGGCTCAGACAATCATTTTAGTTGTTCCAACTTACTTCTCTGATTCTAGTCTTTGTCTCCTGATCCCTCAACTCACCTTGCAGTCTACTCTCCAAACAATATTCTGTTCTCAAGTCCCTTCTGATCCAAAATTCTGCAGTACCCCATTGCCTATTTTTGAGTTTTTTAATCACAAGAATTATACCCATGGTCCCAGATTCAAACAATACAGGAGTGTATAAAAGAAAATAACCATCTATCTATTTATTTTTCGATTTATCTTCAAACTAGAGGATTGATATTTATTTTGAAATTGTTTCTTCTTAACTTTAAAATGTTTCTCAATATAATCCATGCATATGCTAAGCAAAAATTTATTCAAATCGTAATAGAACGCTTACATCGAAAAATAGCAGACTCCTGCCCCACACTTCTCACTAGCACAGCCTGTCGAATCATAGTAAAATGCCTCAGCTAAGATTTCAAAGTTCTATGTGACATGGTGCTGCTGCGGTTACCTTCCAAACCTTATTTCCACTCCTCTTCAATTCAGACCAACTATTCCCTCCAGGTCAGGCTCTACTCTGATAGTTTACCTTTTAACTGCAGAGTTTTACCCATTTACACTATTTGTAATAACTGAACTATTTGGATTCATTTTTTTACCGTCTTAATTTGCACTTTCTAGTAATATTCATCCTGATTTTTCTGTTTTCTTTGCTTTTTTTCTTCTTTGCTTCCTTGTTTTGAATTGATTGGTTCTGTTCCCCCAGCCCCAATTCCAGGATTTTCTCTCATTCCAGCTCTTTTAGGGGTCATCCTGGAAATTTTTATATGCATAGTTAACATAATAGAATTAAAAGTTCATCAAGATATTTAAGCTCTTTCTGAATACTAAAAAAACAAGGAACACTTGAATTTTGATTATTCACTTCCAAATTTTATATGCAGTTGTCCAGGTTTTAATCTTCTCTTGATTTTTTAAATAGATTTATTTATTTATTTGAGAGAGAGAGAGCACGTGCAGGGGTGGGGGGAGTGGCAGAGGGAGAGTGAGAATCTCAAGCAGACTCCATGCTGAGTGTGGAGCCTGATACAGGACTTGATCTCATAACCCCAAGATCACCACCTGAGCTGAAACCAAGAGTTGGATGCCCAACCGACTGTGTCACCCAGCGCCCCTTCTATTGATTTTTAAAAACACAAAGAATCCTGATTTTTCAAAACTCTCTTGATTTTGATTTATACTATCAATTTCTATTTCGATTTAATCATGTTTACTTTAAATATTTGTGCACTAATCCTCTTATATTTCAGACCTAGCTTCTGAAATCATTTTCTTTTTCCTAAAATACATGCCTTTTAGGAGTCCCTACAATGAGAGTGTTCTAGTAGTAAATTCTCTGTTTGTGAGGGTTTGAGATTGCTACTTTGCCACCACCTTCACCCATTTTTGAAAGATAGCTTTCCTTGTTTAGAATTCTAGATTGCTAGTTATTTGATAGTAGTTGGTTGATATTAATGCATTTGATTTTCCTTGCTGCTCATTCTCTCTGATTGCTTTTAAGATGTCCTCTTGTTTTTGTTGTTCTGCAGTTTCACTATGATATGTTTAGGAGTGGCTTCCTTTTTACTCATTCCGTTTGGGCATTCTTTAATTCATGCACTGGTGTCTTTAATTCTGGAGAATGCCCAGCCATTATTTCTTTTAATATTGCTACCTTCCATTTTCTTTATTGTTTCCTATAGAATTCTCTCATCCTATTTTTTGGGTTTCTTAAGCATTTTCACATTTTCCATGCTGTTTACTTCTCTACTATAAGTCTGTGTAATCGCTTCAGTATCCCAGTTCATCGGTTTTCTCTTTTAGCCTCATCATTGAGATTCGAATTTCATTGATCGTAGTTTTTCGTTTCTAGTTAGTCATTTCTCATATCTGGCCAGTTATGATAGTCTCTTTTCTTCTTTGATGTACTTTCAACCTTGTCTGATTTTTAAAAACATATTAATTATACTAATTTCATATTCTATGTTTGATTAGTCCTAGTATCTGTGGTCTCTGTAGATCTGATTCTAGAGTTTCTTGTTTCAGTTGATTCTCACTCAGGGTGGCTGATTTCCTTGTGTGTCTGGTGATTTAAAAAAAAAAAAAGAGTTCAAGTTTCCTTGTAACTTAATGTGTAAGAATTCATTTTGAGTCCCCATTTAAACATATCTTCTGCCAGAGAAGACTGGAATTTGCTTCTGCCAGGTGCCTGATGATACTGTCAAGTAGAATCAATTTAAACCAAATCTTCAGAGTTTTCTTTCAGCCATAACAGTTGTGTATATTCAGGCTCCAAACCCATGAAAGTCCAGATCTGAAATTAGAAATGGAGTGGAGGTAATTTTTTCTTTTTCTTTTGTTGTTCCACTCACAGCCAAGGCAAAGCTGGGTTTGTATCTTATCTTCTTGTTCTGTGGCATAGATGTTTCTTAGTTCACTCACTGAGAGTGTTGCCCTTCATTATTCTTGGCTTCACTTATGGGTCCCTGCTTAGACCTTTCATTCACTGTGGGCTTCAGGTTTTGTCCCTTGTGTGTGGGAAATGCTGATTCAAACACTTCATGACTCCTCTGGATTTGGGCTTTCTGGTCATTTCCGGGGCCCAAGGAATTACTTTACTTTCTAGTCAAATCTGTTATACATTAGAAAAATGTTTTTATATTTTACTTAGTGCACTTAGGAATTCTCTGAAAATCTAGTCTGTCCTATTGTCAGAAAGAAGAGGCCCTGAGTTTTAGTTTGTTTCATCAGTGAAGTAGTAATACCTCCATCATTAAGATTTTTGTGAAGATTAAATAGATAACTGCCTATATTCTATGCAGCAGTTTAATAAATGATAGTCATTACTGTTACTGCCACTATTCTATTACTACTAGTGGTACAACAACAATTACTATTAAAAACACAAAAAGGCCTGTTATTCCATGGAGAATCAAAGAATTAGATGGTTGAAAGAAAAATAGTTGATTTTCAAAACAGTGAGAAATTTAGCTTCCTAAACATATTTCTCATTTATATTACGTGTGAGGGCTTTTTTTTTTTTTCTTTAACACTTCCCTGAAGTAGCTAATAACAGATCTCCCTGTAGGACTTGAGCCCTGTCCCCTGAGCTATACCTTTGATAGGGGTACGTGTGTGGGCTAGAAGCTAGGCTCCAGTCAATAACCAGTGTCAGAGTCCACAGTGGAAACACTTCCGCTCTGTGCAGCATGGGTGGGCAAGCTGAAAGAACACCATTTATTCGAAGAAAGGTGCTACACATATACAACGAGGTGTTATATTTATTATTATTTCTATTTTAAATTATCCATTGAAGAAAGAAGACATGGCAAGAATTTTTAATGAGGCCCAAGGTCAAATTGGGTTCAGAAGCCCCAAAGGAAACACAGTAGCGCTCTGACAGGGATGCATGTGACCTTGGGCAGGTCAAGCAACTTCTTAGCCTCCATTCCCCTTGTGTGTGAAGCAGAATAGTGGGGCTGTGTAGTTTTAGGGAGCTTCTACACCTCAAATTCTGTGATTCTCATCTCTTCCCAACCCATATCCCCTGGGCTCCTTAGTTCACCAACTTCTTAGACCCACCACCATGGCTGTGCTAAAGAATACTGCTTATCCGACAATGTCTGCCTGGAGCCCCCTTTCTCTGATGTGAGACACAGAAATGAGAGCCACAGAAGAAACAGAATCCTTCATGTGGCTTTGGCCTCTCCCACTTCATGAGCTGCTCATCTGTTTCGGATGTGTGGTTGGAACACGAGGAGCTACAGCAAGGTGCCACAATTGCCATCTAAGGAAGGAAGTAGTTGGAACGGATGCCCTGTGAGTGAGGTTAGCCATGTGCAAAAGTAGACCACACCTAGAGACGGTCTGTAGCTGTGTTTTTAGAAGACTCAAACAACAGCTTGATTCTGCCCAGGGGACTGGGACTTCTCCCTAAGCCTAGATGTCACCACCACAGCAGTGGTGCATGACCTGCTAGAATGAGGGTGGCTGAAGCACAGTGGTGTCTTGGAAGTCTGAAAAATGGGTGGTTGGAACGGGTGTGGATAGCACATACTGGCAAAAAGCAGAGGTACTGGAGGGAGGTAGAACTAGGTTCAGAACTTGCCTCTACTGCTCTTTGGCTTTGGGAGCCTCATCTCTCACGGGAGCCTGGAAGCCATGACATAGGGCTGCCCAGTCATCATTTCCCAAACTTCAGTCACTGGAAGGCCACATCAGGGTGGTTGCTGTATTCACCTGCCTCCTGTCTTAGTATTTCCTCATATTTGCACTGAAGTTGAGTTTCTTTTTTATTGAAGTGTTCGTTTTACAGGGAAGCTTTCTGCTACTATCAGAAATGGAAAACCAGTATCACGTGTCACAATTACAAGTTAATCACACATGCACACCCCACCGTGAAAACAAAACAATGTTGTTAAGTCCTAGCTAGGTACTACTACCTGTGGAATTCTCTGGCCCCAAGGTTTCTCTCTCTTTGCTAAAGGGCAGACTAGCCATTATTAGATTTACCAGTATACCCTACTAAGACTTTCTTCTTGGTGTAATGAAGAAGACTGTCAAAGGATAGCAGTAATGGGTGAAATTTATTGGGTTCCCTTTTTTGTGTATTGTCACCAACACCTCCACAATCAGATGAGACGGGTTCTCCTATTATTTACATCCCTTTTCTAGCCAAAGGCTGGGGCTGAGAAAGAATAAATCACTTGCTGAAAGCACACAGCTAGTTGGGTGTATGGACACAATGGGAACCAGAGTGATTTGTTTCTAAAACTAGAGTCTCTTACCATAGGGCTATTTCTTCCCTGACATGGTGAGCCAGTGTTATTTAATGCTATGGCTTCATGATGTCCAAGAACATCTTAGGTGCTGTCTAAAAGTGTTTCCTGCATCGTGAGTTAGAGACACCTTATACATGAGGAGACATTGCCCTGCATGACAGCAAGGAGCGTTGTGCCTGACACCTAGAAAGAGCTCAGTAAGCTGCTCCCTTCTCTCCCCCATTTCTCCTGTCCATGGGACAGGCAGTCCCAAGCTCTGTTCCAGTGTTCAAAGCTGCTTGAAGAGAAATGACCACTTTAAGCTGTCACAACTTAAAGGCACTTGCCATTACTCTCTGATGATGCCATAACTTCAGGCAGCCTTCCAATGGTGACTTGCTTTCCACAGCAGACCTTCTACCTGGGAAAAGAATGAGCCAGTCAACTGATAGCAGTGCTCTCGGTTTGGTTCACCCATGTACCTCAGTGACTGGTGCAGGGCACTCTAAATATTCACTGAGTGAGTGAGTAAATGTCTGGTGCTTATATTTCTGATACTAATACTATTCATGATAAAATGGCTATGTTATGGAGCTCTTATGCTATGCCTGACCCTATAGTAAATGTTTCCCTTCTATTATTTGATTTTGCTCCATAACCCTATGAAGGACATACTCTTGTCCTATTTTACAGATGAGGACACTGAAGCTTGGACAGTCAAGTAATTGTTTGATTCCAAAGCCTGTGGGGACTTCCAACACGAGTGGAAACTGCTCCCACCGGAGTTGTCCAAGTGGCTCTGAGTTCTGGTGAATTTGGTGGATGATAGCCAGGCCTTTGAGCACCAACTCTGACTTTACTGACCACCCTGGCCTATAAAGCTCTCAGTGTGGTGTGGTGGTCAGAGGCGCTGACTTTGGTCTCAGACAGGCCTGCATCCAAATTGTCTTCGGCCAACTACAGGCCAAGAGATTTGAGGCAAGCCACCTAATTTCCCTGGGCCCCGATTTCTTCTTCTCTGAACGGAATACCGCAGAAGGTAGTACTCAGCACAGTGCTCTTAGCACTAGCTAGCATGGAGTAAAATGTATTTATTACTACAGAGAGGAAGCAAAGAGGGCCTGGGCTGGGAAAAAGAGGTCATTTTAAGAGGAATACAGAGATGGAAGCAAAGTTACTTCTGTTTCTTTGTGACTTTGGTGGGAGTGTTAGAGGAGGCTTCGAAGGGCTGGTTTCCTCCTTTTCTTCAAAACAGCCCTGGTGAGCAAATGGTCCTGCCCGAGCGCCCCCAGAATGCGTCTTCAGCACCCCTAGCTGTTGGCTACACATCCTCCTGAGCCACGGGGCCGTCCCTGCCTCCCGGTCCCGAAACAGCCTGCTGAGGCGGTGGCATTTTAGTAAATTAATTCCCTCACAGGGCAACCAGAGCCGGGAGAACACCCAAGAAGCCCAGGGCGGGGGCAGCGGCGATGATGAAGTGAGTGTGAGCCGGGCACATGAAGGAGCGGGCTTGAGCTGCAGGGAGGAAGGGGGACGGAGGCCTGGCCTGAGCCGGGGGCTCCTTTTCTAGCTGGGATGCTGGCAGGCCCGTCCTTCTCCTGGGCCCCGGAGGATCCCGTCCATCATGGCCCTGAGAGGTCTGCCCTGGAGGAAGACTCTGTCAGTAAAACATGGCCTCTCTTCCTCATCCATCCTCCCCTACCCCACCACTCCCCCTTCCTTCCAATCACTGCACCAACCCTCACTCGCCTGTTTACTTGGTTTTGTGGTTTTGACTTAGATGTGGTTGGAGAGGGGTGGGGCAGAGGACAAGCTCTCCACCCCACTGCTTCCCCTCCCCCTCACATACAGAGGTGCCCTCCTTGGTCTCAGAGACCCAACCTGGTATTCTTGGCAGAGCAGATGGGGACGTTCTGATTCAGTTTCTCTGGGGTGGGGCCCAAGGATTGGCATTTGTTAAAAGCTCCCAGGTGATTGTAATTGAGAGCCACTGGTCTAGTGATGGAAAGAACCAGATGACGACTGTACTTGAGAAGTCAAGTCTCGGGGGAGGAGCTGGGCCTGGCCATCCTGAGAGGTAGTATTGCTGATTCCTGCATAAACGTTAGCTAAGGATGGTTTGATTATCTACAGACTTTTGACACGCCTCTCAAAAGCTTATTCCCTACATTTCATGGATGTGGACAAACAGCTCACTTGACTCCAACCAATAAACGGTCCTCTCCACAAACCTCTGGGAGAACGAGGGATCATAATATCAATGATGTGATTTAGCTCAGGTCCTGGTGGTGGTGGTGGTAAGTGGGACCCGCCAAGATCTGAAACCTCTGGTGCTCAGATCATTCCAGATCCCTCCAGACTGAACCAGTAGGTATGCCCTAAAATAATGAGCCCCACCCAGCTCGATCTGCCGTATGCTGGAGGCCATCTTCAGCCTGCCAGGATAACCTGGAGGTCACCCATGCCACTCACAGAGAGAGAGGAGGCTGCCCGCACTGCTGCTTCCAACGGATTTATAGTAGAGATCATAGGCTTAGGGCCTCAGCGAAGACTCTGCAGGCGAGTTTTAAGGAAAGAAATGTTTCCTTGGCAGGTATGATTGTGTGGCGAGATTGGGTCATGAATGTGGCTGTGGTAGGGGGTCAGGAAATGCCAGGTGCATGGGAAGCAGGCCTGCAGGGGTCTTGGTGATGAAGAGCATGAAACACACTGATCAGTGGCACAGATGAGAGACGGCTACCCCCCGCCCTCGCCCGCCCCACCCTGCCCCGCCCCAGGCTTTTCAACCTCAGGTGCAGACGTGAACTCCATGCTTGGTGGCACGGTGGCTCAGTGGCCTGCAAGAGGTTCCTCTATTGTTTCACTTACTTTCCCCTTCCCCAGCCAGGTTGCCATAGTTAAGATTCATCATCCACCAGCAACAACCAAGGTAATAGAAAACGAGATCCTATTCACCATGGCAGCTAAGCCCACAGCACATCTGGGAATTAACCTAACAGAGGATTGCCCAAAACCTTTTTAGGGAAATTTTAATTACTCTTTGAAAGAATACAAATTAAAGAGTGGTATGATACCAGAATATCTTTAATGTGAACTAAAACACACATACTCCATTTTTTTTTAAAGCACATAGACATATTCAAGGTCTATTAGCAAATAAGTGGGTGCCCATAGAGAGAGAGCTAGGAGGTCACAGACATAGACACATGTATATTACCCAACAACACTTCAACACATTTCATCAGCGAAGAATAGCTCCTCTCTTGAATACACTACCAAAATAGGCCAAATGTGCATATTGTCACCGTCATTATGCATGTCCTTATTTTTAAACTACCAATTTTAGATATTCTGGAGGGCAAGGATTATTTCTTGTATTTCTTTATATCTTCCATGGTGCTTAATGCAGGGCCTTTCATGTAGAAGACGCTATATACACATTTTTGTAAAATTTCCATGAAAAATGACATTTATACATTGTCGAACATTTAGAACGTGTGCATTATAGAGAAAATTTAGAAAAATCTATATTTTGAAAATTTAGAAAATGCAGATAATCAAATGTATCTTAAGCTCACCCATAGTTCTACGACTTAGGGATAACCAACGTGAACATTGTGGTTATATTATTCCAGATTTCAACTGGAGTATTTTTTTTATGATTGCTGATGGCTTTTTAGTTTTTACATCTAATAGTTTTGCCATTTTGTAGTTTGAATGAAAAAGCATTTAGAAATGAATTCAATGTACAAAATATTTGCTCTGCAAGGAGAAGTGCGGAGTGAATAAGAAAGAAACAATGAGTCCTTAGGATGATCTGAAGGAAGAAGAGGGGCTGGCCAGCGTGGTGTGTGTGTGGCTGATGAGGCAAATAGTGCAGAGATCAGCCAACTTTCTCTGTCAAGGCCCAGATGGCAAATATTTGTGGGTCATATGATCTCTTTGCCAACTACTCACTGGTGCTGTTATACCGTGAAAACAGCCATAGACAATCTGTACACAAATGAACGTGGCTGGGTCCCAGTAAAACTTTATTTATGGGCCCTGAAGTCTGAATTTTGTACAACTTCCTCAGTATTCAGAGGGAAAAGAGAAAACTCAGGAAATCCAGAGAACTGACAGAGGTTCTTAGAGATCACCAAGCAGGAGTGGAGGTGAGGGATGCGGCTGCAGAAGCTTCAGCCACGACAGCTGGGTTCCATGTGCCCCCAAAGGCTTGGAAGTAGTGGAGGGAGATCGGCTGGAAAGAGCTTGAGCAGAGGACCCATTCAGGGATCCCACGGAGACTTGAACCAGTGCTCAAACTGCCTGAGGCCAGAAAGTCTGCTTCCAGGTTTTACTGCACTCTCTCAAGAAGAAAAAAAGCAACACCCAAGAAGACAATGCCCCACCTTGGGAACACCCAAGATTTAATGCAACTAGCCGACCCTGGGGTTGGTGTCCATAAATCACTATACAAGCAGGGCGGATGGTCTGTGGGATCCTTACAAAATCAGCCCAGGGTGTATCTTCCTCACTGTTCTTATTCTGACACTCCCTGGCACACACCTATCATTTCTACATCCCAGGCCCACCGCTCCTGGGTTCCCATCCGCCCCAGCCACCTCATTCCCACCTTCCCTGATTATAAAACCAGATCTCATTGTCTGTATGGCCTTGTTCCCTTCTTGATCAGTCTCATCCTGATTTAAGTGTTCCTTTGCAACCCTCCTCAATGGAGCTTCCCTCCTCCCTTGGTTATTTCTCCCCTGCCTTCCCACAGCCCCTGGTGACCCCAGGCTGTGAGCGTACACAATGACCTGCACCAGGCAGAGAAAAGATGATGTTTATTCTCATTTCATTACACTTCACTGAAATTAAATGTGTACCTCAATGAAACATGACACATCACAAAATCTAAGCAGATTGTTTTCCTACGGAGTGCCCAGTCTCAGCCCAATTCCTTGCACCTTTTTCCAGATTTCCTGGACGTGGTGTTTGGGGGCCACACCTGCGTGCTCTCACTTCGTTGCCCTCCCAACTGCAAGAAGGCTTTCAGCGTTTGGAGTTTGAGATGTGGTTGCTCAACCGGGGCAGACATTAAGAAGTGATCTCATGGGCAAGATTTGCACCTTGCAAACTTGCTTAGAATTTTGAGCAGGGTTTTTTTTCTTTCTTACTTTCTTTCTTTCTTTCTTTCTTTTTATTTGAATGGACTTGCCTCACTGTCTTGGTTTGCAGGCCTAAATGATGAAGCAGTTAATATACAGCACATAAAACTGTCCAGTCTGTTTGTTCTTGCTGTCATATCGTCAGTAATGATGGCAGGAACTGACTAATGAACCGGCCCAAGTATCTGTGTACATAGAGAAAGAGAGAGGAGGCCAGGGGGCATGCACAACAAATAGAACGCCTATTTCTCTAGCAGAGCCACTCTTCATTTCCTAATGCTTTTCTCCTGAATAGTTCAGGTCTTTCAGGGGAAAAAAAAAAAAAAAAAAAGAAAAAAAAAAAAAAAAAAACCCTTTATGAAATGTAAGCTCCGTTTCTCATTTCATTGAAAAACCTTTAAGAAAAGCCATTTTTCATACTTAAGACTTTTCCAAATCTCTCCTAACTAGTTACCCCTCTGTATTGTATCTTTCAGAGCTGGCAGCCATCCAGCAACAATCCTTAAAAATCCCTTTACAGTTTTAAAGGAAAATACAAGCTCTCATTTACCACTGGATCGAGTCAGAAAATAAAAGCTTAATGCCTTGACAGGCCTGGATATTTTTTTGAGGCCTAAGTCTGATTTATGGCAGTAGCCAGCAAACCAGGCTGGTGAGATATTTGCCGCTGCTCCCAGGGATATGGAAAAATGAAGTGTGAAGTTCTGGGGAGAGCAGGCCACAGCCTTCCAGTCACTAAACACTCCCACCAAGTTGGCAGGGGAACAGAGCCCTGGGCTGCAAGATGAACCTCAAAGGAATAGGGGAGGAGAAAGGGACTGCACTCCGTGTCAAAATACTGCCAAAGCTTAACGCTCGCCATACATTTTGTGACATGGGGTGGGATGTTTATGAGGGGGGTTTAGGGACCTAAGAGAAGAGAAACATTTTCTTCCACCTTTCTTTGTTTTATTTTCCTTATAGCTTCCCTGTAGGGGTTTCACTCCCGGTAGAAGAAATTAAGAGCAACAATGGGAATGTAGGAAGTTGCTTAAGCCCCCACCATAAAATCGTTCAGATCAAAAAATATGATCTGGTTAGAGAGAAAGCACTGACTTGCCCTGGGCTTGTAGCTTCGGGGCAGAAAGACAGACCCACTTCCCCACGCCAAGGTCCCCAGATCTGAGAGCGTGGGAGCCAAGATTTTCATTCCCATGAAAAGGGAATTTCCTAGAGGTAAAAGTCAGGTGGGTTTTTTCCCCCCTCCAGAATTTTCTTGAAGTGAGTCATCACAAATGCACATATGAGGTGATGAAATGCTGGGTGGTTTTTTTTCCCCCCTTCCTTTATTTAAAAATAAAAATAAATTAATATCCACTGTTTAGATATATTTTTAATTTCAAGTTTCTTAAGTAGAGTATTGGATACCCAGGCTTGTCTCAAAGGGCGTCCTCTGTACTTGGTATTATTTACAGGGAAGATGGATGGAGCCCCTGGTGGAGGGGGAGGGCTGATGTTCATTGTTTTCTGAAGTGAAAAAGCCCTCTTCTAGGTGATATTTTTGATAAAGGCAGGAAAGGGCAAAGATGGAAAACATGCAACTCATTTTCTCCCCACACAAACTTATCTTTGGAAGATCATTGGCAAAGTCTGATTCATTTGAGGGCTAAAATGCCCCTCTTTATTATTTTTAGGTTTTAATAATGGCGTCTCTAACTGCCAGATGGGGATTTATGTTCCGGTGAAGTCTTTGGGTCAGTTAAAGCAGGCTCGGTAATTACAGAAGTGTTTCCACTCAGGCATAGTCGTCCCCCTTCCCTCTCTAAATCACTAATGAACACACCTACTCTCCCTCAGACAGGCTCTCCCAGGCTCTCTTTAACACCCCCACAAAAACGGCTTCTCTCATTTACTCCCTTATCATAAAGTTAAACTTCGAGATAATTCGACTCAATAAACATTTATTGATGCCTACCATGTATAAGGTCGTGTTGGGCAATCGAGGGGGCTTGGGAGCTTGGGTAGAATATAAAAACAAGATCCTGCTCCTAGACTTCAAGACATTTGCAGTCGAATGGAGGGAGAACTTCATCTTTGATCCATTTGCCTTTCAGTAAAATTTACCCTTAGACAAAGCCATCAAAAGTGCTTTATTTTTGCCATGTTGGCAGAAGAAGAGAGCAAGGGGGCCCTACAGAAACTCCGTGACTTGCCCTGTGCCACCAACAGTAATTACAAACATGGTTGATCTCCTGTCCCGTGCTGGGCACTTGGCCACACACACCCTGTGCCCATCTCCTTGTACCCTCGACCCCCACCCCCCACCGTGAGGCTCCTCCTTCTACAGAGGAGGAAACCAAGGCAGAGGGCAGTTCCCGTCGGAAGCCAAGAGCACATGGCAAGTCAGGGTGGGTCTGGGACCCCCAGGCTCCTGGAGCCCCTCTGCAGAGCTGAGCCTGGAACTTCCTCTCTCCTGCCCCTTGGTCCACGTCTTCCCACTTGTGTCCAACCCCCATGCCTGTGATGCCGAGGTGGGATTTTAAAAGGAAACACACACACACGCACACACGCACGCACGCGCGCGCGCACCCCATTTCACCTTTGTGTTTATTTTGATTTTTTTTTAAAGATTTTATTTATTTATTCACGAGAGACAGAGAGAGAGAGAGAGGCAGAGGGAGAAGCAGGCTCCCAAGCAGCAGGGAGCCCAATCCCAGGACCCTGGGATCATGACCTGAGCCGAAGGCAGACGCTTGACCATCTGAGCCACCCAGGTGCCCACCTTTGTGTTTATTTTGAATGGGTTTGGGGTGAAGAAACTAAGGAGTGCTTTGCAAACGGTTTTTGTTTATTTGGAGACACCTAGGTTTCAACCTTAAGGAGGTTTGAAAATATTTGGTGAACATTTGAATATGGTCATTTTTAAGCCGTACTTCTTGAACAAAACTCTGTTAGGGGAAACTGAGCAACCCAGGGCCCCGTCCGAGGCAACCGGACCTCCAGAGTGGCCACCCTGTGTTTGGTAGGCGACACGCTGAAAGAGATTATGGAGCCCTGAGTTTCTTCAGTGGTGACTGCCACACACATACAGGCTAACGCACACACCCACAGTGCAAATATTTTGGCAAATGTCCTGGCTTCCCTCCACCACTAAAATGAAAGTGAAGGTGAAATCATTTGGGGGCCACTAGAGTAGAATTCTCACCCTTGATAGCTGGCCATAGATTTAAATGTCTCACAGGAGGCCCAATTAAACATTAGTGAGATCCCAATTCACCGAAGGATCATATTTTCTGGCCATTTTCATCACTCACACTTCCCAGAAAGTTAACAATGAGTTTAGAATATGACTTCTTCCCTCAGGCGCCCCCCCTACCTCTTTTATTTTATTTTATTTTATTTTATTTTATTTTATTTGGGATCTGGAACCTAGTGGGCTCGAGTGTCTGGAAATACCGTAGGCACAGATTTTTCTAACCAAGGAACCGGTTGCTCTCGACACACAGCCTGGTTTTGTTATGATACAAAGTTATCTCAATCGTGGGCTGGTAGGAGTCTCCGTATTTCGTTGATGATGATTATTCAAGAGGATCCCTGGGACACAGTGCCAAGGGGACATACAAAGCACTGTGTCTCACACAAAGAAGATGCTTGTTGAGTGAATAAATGAATAAGTATAGAGGTGGTACCTCTTGCTTGTGATGGCTAGAGTAGCAGAGGCAGATGGTGGTACAACAGGTGTTTCTGCTTGCCCCAGAATGATCCCCATCTTGGGTGCTCGATCATGAACAGCCACCTTCACACTGTGGTTTGCATCCTTCTGGGGGTACCTGGAGATTTTTGAGGGGCTATGCAGATGTGTATGGCTTTAACACCATTGATTTTCAGATTCTCGACCTCCTCTGCCCTCTTTTCTAGAACTCACCAGTCTGAGAACACACCTCTGGTTTTCCTTTCCCTTCATCCCTTTATAATTGCCCCCTAACACTTTTAAAATAAAAGGCATCCTCTCACTCACCCCAATCTCTCTGTAGAGCATTGCCCCAATGTCTAAATATCCTCTGGGTCTCTGAGTAATGAAATACTTTGAGAAGGCATTTTGCCCAAAGAAGAGTCCCAGGAGAACAGAGGAAAGAGAGCTTTGGGGAGCAATACTGGAAGGGGACAGAGCTCTATTTCATCCCATGACAAACTCATGGCAAATGTCCATGTACTTATGTATGTATCTGCCGTAATTATCTATCCACCCACTATTTATTTGAATGACAATTCAGAAATGAATTAGTTGCCACAGGGACACATATTAACACACTTATTAAAATTGAAAAATGAAGTTAGAGACTGGCAATGAGAACTGCTTTGTCATTTAGGTTTTAAGGCAGACATTTCCCTTAAGTGGAATAACCTAAATCTGTCGAAACAAGGAGACTGGGATTAGAAAAATGCTGTCAAAATTGCAGAAATCTAAGAAGTGGTGGAAAGAGAGGTATTAAGAATTAGGAGGCCGTGAGAGAGAAGATAGAGCTGCGTGGGCTTGGGGATGAATTTGTCTGACATTTGTGTGATCTTGGCGAGCTGTCTGTTTTTTTTCTGGAGAAAGACATGCCCGTACCGCTCAGGTTTATTTGTCTTATCCATCAGAACACTCTGGAATTTCACTTCTTTTCCACCAAATTTTACTTTAAGAGAACCAGGGAATCAGAACATATGTACAAATATCATGAGCTTGCTTGCTTTTTGTTTGTTTCTAGCTAGTTAGTAAAAGTATTTATTATTTTTTTGAATTTAATTTCAATTATCCAACATATAGTACATCATTAGTTTATTATTATTATTATTTTTTTTTTTTTTGAAGAGAGAGAGAGCACAAGAGGGGAGGGGGAAAGGGAGAGGGAGAGAGAGACTCTCAAGCAGAATCCCTGCTGAGCACGGAGCCCAATGCAGGGCTCGATCCCACGACCCTGAGATCATGACCCTGAGCCGAAACCTAGAGTTAGATGCCTGACTGACTGAACCACCTTGGCGCCCCTAGCGAGAGTGTATCTAAATCCTACTAAAAAGTCGTTGCTGTTACAGATACATCTGGCTGGTCATCCAATAATAGACCATGACGATATATGACATATAATTAAGTAGGTGATTCTGAAGTAGTTGGGCCCGTGGAGTGGTGAATACCAGGAGGCTAAACTCTCCACAAAAGTATTTATGCCGAGGTTCCTTAAAAAGAAAACACCTCATAAAACAGACACACTTTTAAAAAGCTATGAGAAGTGGCCAAGGCACTGCAAAGGATGTGCAAATTTAGTGCTGACGTTACACCAGAGATTGCTGTGTTTAGCTGCCTAATTTACTGCTATCTGGCCTCTGCTACACCCCCATTAATCTGTCAACCGAATGAGCTCTAATTATGCATCTCGTAACCTGGTGTACTCTAGCACCCTGTGTTCGAGTGGGGATAGATCTTCAAGATTTACTGCACCTACGCCCATAGTCCCATTGGGTCTCTAAGCTGGGCAGGGGTGTGGGTTGCATGTGCTTCCTCCCAATTACCGAGAACACCATTAGAGGTCAAGAGAAGCAGACGGGCATGGCAGAAGCAGCTGAAGGTTCAGCTAGGGTTTCAGTGCACTCCTAACAGCCTGACAAAATGCCAAATGCATTTCGGTATGGGGTTTTAACGTGCACGGGCAATGTAGAGCGCAGAATACACAGTATTTGTAATCAGTTTGTTGGAGGGGGTGTTAGCAGCTTCACCCCTCCTACTGCCGATCTAGCCGCCTTGGACTTTCTACCTCCTTCTGTGGCTGGCCCGTTTTCTGCATGGATACGGCAGTGAGGAGGGGAAAAGGAAGGGTTTGGGAGGGAATTGCCTTTTATTATGGACTTTTTTTTTATGACATGTCCCTGAATCCTCATTAAAATCCTGTGAGGTATACACTGTAATCCCTATTTTAAAAGTGAAGCAAACAGTCAGAGGGAAGCTCAGATTGTGTGGGTGTGTGTGTGTGTGTAGGCATGCAATCCTATAGCCCTGACTCTTGGGGGAAGCTGAATGCCTCTGATTTCTTTTTCCACCAGCTTGCTCTCTCTTGAGCCTCAAACAGGCATTGTGGATTTCTGCCTGATTGTCCAATCTGTTTTGCCTGCTTCCCCTCACTCCCCTCCAGCTACCAGAAAGTTGGGGAGATAAGTCAGATAAGGCCCATAAAAAGGCTTTTTATCCCTCGGGGGAAAGTTGTCCACACACAAACACTCGGTCCTATTAAACTTCCGTGTGTGTTGGTTGCCTCATCCGTCCCTAGGAACCTGAGTGTCCCAGATGGGGAGGAGTCAACGCCCAGCTGCCGCTGCATCCATTCCTCCTGAGGAAGACAGTTGCGTTGGGTTGACTGGGCACTGCCATGTCACCCAAAATATCTTTGTAGGGACCAAGAAAAAAATCTCTCTGTTTCACACTTTGACTGACTTTTCCTTTTTGTTTTCATTTTTTATGTCCTTTATTCCTCCCTTCACCAGGGTCATAGCAGTGATTTCAGATGTTGTGAGTTGGAATTTTTTGAAAAAAGACCACCGTGCGGGTTTATTTTGAATTTTAGTCTTAAATCTCATTTGCTTGCAACCTAATTTTTTTTAGGCTCATCTTGGCTTTACTGGCATAGGAAGCAAAAATTTCACTTCATTGCAATGCCATGGACTAAATAAAAAATGCTAAGGCCCTGGAGTCTGGTTGAGACTGAGGACAGGCCTCCAGATACTGGTGGAAGGGACCCTCTAACTGACCCCAAACCTACAGGACTTTGGGTTTCATGGGCTACTGTCCAAGTGTCTGCCAGCAGCTTGCCGAGCTGCTTTTAACCACATTGGAAGCTGAGTTCTCTAAACTGAAAATGTAACCAAGATAAATTGTGTCACTTTGGTGATATATCTCCCAGAATATTATAAACTGGGTAGCTGAATTTTTCATTGCCTTAGAGACATCCACAGCCAGAGATCTAAGGATAGAAAGTTCATGTCTCTCTCCATTAAGAAATTTAATTCACATTTTACCCAGTCTTAGCCTTTGATTAATACTCTGGATACATCATGCAGCAGTCCTTGGGATTATGAAAAGCGATTTGTCTAATCTGCATGTCAGTCTCCTTTGGGGCCTCCACAGGAAAAAAAAAAAAAACAAAACACAAAAACCCAACACTCTGTAGCACTTGGTTTCATAGCATTTGCTTAGTGTTTGCCTCTACATTCCGGCCAAGTCAAGTGGATAAAGAGCAATTTGATCCATGGAGTGTGGCAAGACTGTTGTCACCATCTACAGAACCAATTCATCTGGAGGATTTTATGTTTGCATGTATCAACACTGGAAGTGGGTTTTAATGAAATTTCTAGCAAAATGAAGTTAATATAAAAGTGAACGTAAAAACATATGCTTATGTTTCCAGCTGGCTGCTGGAGGGGCAGGCAGGGTTGCACAGGGGTGAGGTCCTCACTCCAGGCTCTCAGCCCCAAGGAATAAATTATGGATGGTCTGAGTCAAGGCTGGGTTGAAGGACAAATGTGAAGGACAAATATTTCATGCCACTGGCCTGTACCGGTGTTTTCTGAATGTGAACTTGCCCTCCTCCCCACCGGCTTTTCCTTTCTCAGCACCCACTGACTCACTTCTCCACCAAGACAGAAATCTCAACCTCTCCCCGCTTTTGTCCACAAATGGAGCTCTCCCTGATTTAAGTTCGTATGTTTCAGAGTCATCCCTTCTTTTAGAGGAATGATTGTCCTATCGGATGTGCACATCCATTTAAGTAGATGTGTCCAAGATGATGCATGTGTCCTATCCATCACATTTTGGAGCCTATGCCTTCCTTCAGTGTATTAAATTGAGTGGAGGATTTTCATGTCAGGTGGTCAGAAAGATACGCTGGAGCAAGTGCGTCTTTTACACATTTCTGTGTTAGAACTTGCATGATAGTGGCCTGTTTTTTCCAGATAGGGATCTGACCCTGCCCGGAGAGTGTAGCATGCAAGAGTCTTGCTTTAACTAGTTACGTGAACCAGAGAGAGATGTAGAAGCACCAGAGGCAAGCAGCATATGGAACCCAGGCACCTGAGTGGTTGGATGGAGAGTCTGTCCTTCTAATTTGGGAGGTGCAAGCAGGGCTGCAAGAGCCTTGGGAGGTCACCCCTTGCCCTGAGACTTGAAGGGAGACTTGAAAAACAATTAGTTACTGCAGAATGAGATCGTGTAACTTTTGGGCAACAAACTTTAACATCTCATGAATCCTTGAAAGATGCAAGGTTTTCCTGATGAAATAGAAATGTTCTTCCTATTGTTTTGTTTTGCTTTTTTCCTTCAGTGATAATAATAGTCTAGTGCTTACTAGCAAACACTGATATCACTTCATATATTAAATGTTGTTATTTTATCTCCTTTCTACATCAAAAAATCCCAAATATTAAAGTTCTCTCTATTTATATTTCTAAATCTTTCATTATTCTTATGAATTATCTCAGGGTTCTTTCCACATTCCCCACTTTATTTTAGCTAGGTGACATCCCCATTGAAGGAGGACGTTGCACTGTGTCTGATATGGGCCTAAGAGTCTGAAGTCTGTCTTTGAATACTACCTCCACCCCTTAAAAACTGAAATGTTTCTGAGCCTCATTTCCACATCTTCAGAATGGGCATGTCTAGGCTTCTCTCCTTCCCAACTTGCTATTAGGATTAAATTTGAAATGTGGTAGAAAATTTCTTATTTTTTTAATTTATTTTTAATTTATTATCCAGAGGATAGTGCTGACTCCTAATCTTATTTTTCAAGATGTACGAGGTTCTTCAAACTGCTGGCATCTCGTGTCTTTAAACAATCAGGGAAGATTTAGATCTAGGTGGAGAGCCCTCTAAACATTGCACTACCTTTGAGAAATATGAGTCATGACTTTCAGCAAGTTATTTAACTTTTCTGAAACTCAGTTTCCTCATCAATAAACTGGAAATAATAACAACATTACCTGATAATATTGTGGAGTTGAAATGAGCTATAATATGGAGACTCATGGAACTTTTGGAATGGTGGAATGAGAAGCTTGTCAAACACTGTCTCCAAATGCTAGGATAAAACTGGGAGGAAATGATCACTAACACCATTTAAGACTCTGAAAAATCAAGGAAACATACAGCAAATTGAGAAGTATTTATTCAATACAAACTACTGAACCCTGGTTAAGAACAAAGGGACCTATGGCATTTTAGACTGAGGCTGCTACCATCCCCCACTCCCCAATCAATTTCATCAGCCTAATAGCTCTTCCAGGCAAAAAGTGTCACGAAAGCCAGAAGGTTTGCTGCTGGAGCAGGCGTAATTGTTTTGGAGTGGAGTGCAGGCAAACTTTATGGAAACAGTAACCATCTTTGTGGGCAAATGAGTAGGGAAGGCCAACATTGCAGCTGTCCTGAGATTGCAATCCTGACTGGGGCAAGCCATAGACAGGCAGTTTTCCCAAAAAATGAACAAGGGAGATACAAGGAGTAAGATAGCCATGGTGGACATTGAAAACATCCTTAGAGGTCTGGAAGGTTGCATAGAGATACAAGGCTGTGCACATACTCAGGAGTGACCAACTATCCATACAACTCTGGCTGAACATAAGGTGTAGGGAACCAGACTTTATAAAAGGAAGGAAAAAAAAAAAAACCCAAATACCTGAGCAGATATATCAGTGGCCACATACTACAGGGAGATAGACTTCACAGAATTAGTATGAGGAAATCACTAAACCAAGCAAGCAAGCAAACAAAAATGCAGCAGCAACAACCCTTGGGGAGGGGAAATCAGAATTCAGAGCTGCTATAATATATTAAATGAAATGTTCAGTTTTCAACAAAAAATTATAAGACATGCAAAAGAAATAGGAAAGTATGACCCCTACATAGAAAAAAAAAAAAAAAAAGACAGCTAAAATAAGCTGTCTTTGAGGAAACCTAGATTTTGGCAGACAAAGATTTCAAAACAGATATTATAAACACTCAGAAGAACCAAAAGCAACCATGTTTAAAGAATTAAAGAAAATTATGGTGATGGCATATCAAATAGAGAATATCAATAAAGAGATAAATTATATACAAGAACCGAATTGAAATTCTAGAATCGAAAAGCACAAAACATGAGATGAAAATTTACTAGAGTCCCTCAAAAGCAGGTGTGAGGTGACGGTAGAAAGAATCAGCAAACTTGAAGATAGATCAACAGAAATAATCCAATCTGAAGGATGGAAAGAAAATAGCATGACAAAAAATGAACAGAGCCTCAGAGATCTGTGGGACCTCATTAAGCATACCAACATATGGGTAATGTGAGTCCCAGAAGAAGCAAGAGAAAAAAGGCAGAAAAATCATTTAAAGAAATAATGGTTGTAAAGTTCAAAAAATTATTTTAAAAATACTAATTTAAACACCTAAGAAGCTCAACAAACTCAAGCAGTATAAGAAAAAAGGGAGTTTTACATAGACACATCATGGTGCAACTATTGAAAGACAGAGACAAAGTGAAAAACTTGAAAGCAGCAAGAGAAAACAGCAGCATATCACATACAAGGAACAACAATATGATTAAGGTTGAAATTTCCATCAGAAACATTGAAAGTTAGGCAGCAATAGATCACATATTCAAAGCACTGGAAGAAAAAAAAAGTCAACCAAGAAAACTATATTCAACAAAACTGTCCTTCAAAAGTGAAGGTGAATTAAACACCTTCCCAGGTCAATACTGAAAGAGCTCATTGCTAGCAGATTTGCCTCACAAGATACATTAATGAAAATCCTTTGGGCTGAAAAAAAAAAAATGAAAAGAGGGACTCAAATGAAGAAATAAAGAACACTGGAAAGGCAGTTATGTAGGTAAATATAAAAGACTGTATTACTTACTTTTCTCATATCAGATCTAAAGAACAATTGCATGAAACAACACTCATAAAGTTGTACTTTGGGGTCATACAGCATATAAAGATGAAATATATATATGACAAGAATAGCAGAAAGGAGGAAGGATGTAAGGGAGTTGTGTTGGAGTAAACTTTCAATATTGTACTGGAATTGAGTTAGTATTAATCCAAAGTAGATCATGACTAATTAAGATTTAAACTCTAATCCGTAGAGTAGCCACTAAAATATAATTTAAATATCCAAAAAAATGAATTAAAATGGCACACTAGAAAATATCTATTCAACACAAAAGGATAGGGTAATGGAGGAAAAGATAAAAGGAGCATGAGACCCATAGAAAAAAGCATGGCAGACATAAATGTAAGCATGTCAGTAATTGCACTGAAGGTAAGTGGGCTAAAAGCTCCAATCAAAAGGCTAAGATTGTTGGATACAAAACAAGATCCAACTATGTGCTATCTACAAGAGATGCACTTTAGAGTCAAAGACACAAATAAGTTGAAAATAAAAGGATGGAAAAATATATGACTTAGACACAGTAACCATAGGAGAGCTATACTCAAAAACAAAATAGACTTTAAAGCAAAAAAAAAAAAAAATTAGAGACATGGAGGAATATTTCATACTGATAGTTGGATCAGTTTATCAGGGAGATATAAAAGTTATGAACTTATGCACACCTAAAAACAGCATCCCAAATATATGAAGAAAAAACCAAACAGAACAGAATTGAAGGGAGAAATGGATAATTAAACAAATTTAACAAAAATAGTTGGAGGCGTTAATACCCCACTCTCAAGAATTGATAGATAACTAGACAGGAAATTGGCAAGGATATCAGAAGGCTTGAATAACACTACCAGCCAACTTGGCGCATTTTATAGAACATTCCCCTCAATATCAGAAGAATACACATTCTTTTCAAGCATACGTGGAACATTCTACAGGACAGACCATATGCTAGGTCATAAAGCAAAGTGCCAATAAGATAAAAAAAATATTTAAATAATATAAAGTATTTCTCTGAACATGATGGGGTTACATTAGAAATTAACAACATAAATAAGTATGGGTAACCTCCAAATATTTGAAAATTAAACAGTGCATGTCTAGATAACCCATGGGTCAAACAAGAAATCAAAAGGGAAATTAGAAAATATTGTTAACTGAATGAAAACAAAAACACATCATTAAAATTTATATGATGCAGCTGAAGTACTTAGAAGGAAATTTGTTTATAACAGCTTTATTGAGATATACTTCACATACCATGAAATTTACCCTTTCAAAGTGTACAATTCAGTGGTTTTTAGTATATATATCATAGTTGTGCAAACCCCACCACGAATTTTAGAACATTTCATCATTCCAGAAAGAAATCTCATACCCATTTCCAGCTATTCCATATTGTCCCCTTTCCCCATTCTCTTGACAACACTGATGTAATTTCCATCTCTATGAACTGCCTGCTTTTTACATTTCACATGAAATGCAATCATATGACATGTGGCCTTCCATGTCTGTCTTCTTTCACTTTGTGTGTCTTCAAGATTCATCCATGTTGTTCCATGTGTTAGTATTTCATTTCTTTTTGTGGCTGAGTAATGTGTTGTATGGATACACCACATTTTGTTTATTCATTCATCAACTGATGGACATTTGGGATGTCCAAATTGGTGTCCACTTTTTGGCTATTATGAATAAGGCTGCTATGAATATTCAGGTTTTTGTGTGGGCACAGGTTTTCAATTATTTTGGGTATATACCTAAGAGTGGAATTGCTGGGGTATATAGTAATTCTATGTTTAACTTTTTAAAGAACTATCAAACAGTTTTCAAAGGAGCTTCACCATTTTACATCCTTACCAGTGATAAAGGGCATCTATGGAAAACCCAGAGTTAAAATAAAACTTAATTGTGAAAGACTGAAAGCTTTATCCCTCACGTCAAGGAACAAGACAAGGTTATCTGTACTCACCACTTCTATTCAATATTGTACCAGAGGTTATAACCAGGACAATTAGGCAAGGGAAAAAAGAAAAATGAAAAAAAAAAAGGTCACCCAGCTGGGAAAAAAAAAATAGAACTCTGTCTATTTTCAGATGACATGCTGTTGTATTTAGAAAATCCTAAGGAATCCACAGAAAACTTTTTAAAGCTAATAAACGAATCCATCAAGATTTCAGGATACAGTATCAATATACAAAAATCAGTTGTATTTCTATATACTAGCCATGAACAATCCAAAATGAAACTAAGAAAATAATTCCATTTATAATAGAATCAAAGACAAGGAAGTACTTAGGAATAAATTTAACACAGGAAATACAAGACTTATATATTGAAAACTAAAAAAAAAAATTGTTGAAGGAAATTAAAGAAGATCCAAAAAATGGAAAGATAGCCTATGTTCATGGATCAGAAAACTTAATGTTGTTAAGATGGTAATATTCCTCTATCTGATCTACAGATTCAGTGCAATCCCTATCAAAATTCTAACTTCCTCTCTTGCAAGTGTGGGAAAGCTTATCCTAAAAGTCATTAATATTCCTTGGATTGTTAACGAATTCCAAAAAAAAAAAATCTATTTTGGCATTTTTGCCAGTGTTCTTATTGCTTTTATGGAGAAGCTGATTTTCACACGTCCTTGCTCCACCAACCCATAGTGCTCCCAGAGGGAAATTTATAGCTTTAAGTATCTATATTTGAAAAGAAGAAAGACCTCAAATACTAACCTTAGCTTAGACTTTAAAAAACTGGAAAATGAAGAGGAAACTAAGCTCCAAACAAGCAGAGGGAAAGAAATAATAAAGACTGAATATTAATGAACAAAATAAAAAACAGAAAAATAATAGAGAAATTCAATGAAACAAAAGTTGATTCTTTGAAAAGATCAATAAAATTGACAAACCTGTAGCTAGACTGACCAAGGAATGAAGGGAGAAAACACAAATCAGCAAAATTAGTAATGACTTCACAGAAACTAGAAGAATTAAGGGGGATACTATGAATACTGTTCTGCCAACAAATTAGACAACTTCAATGAAATAGATAAATTCTTAGAAACATATCAAAACCAACTGAAGAAGAAATAGAAAATCTGAATAAATCCATAACAAGTAAAGAAATTTAAGCTGGTAACTAAAAATCTTCCCATAAAGATATATACTATGAAAAAAGGCCATGGAAGTATCTGACATAGAGTTGGCCCCAAATAAATGTGAGTCCATTCCCTTTGGCCCTTCCAACAACAAGGTATCAAAACCTAGCAAAATTTCTTCTTTCTTCCGTTAAATTCTATGGAGACCTGCTGTATCCACTGACATGATTTGAAGATCTAGAAGTCTCTCATCAGTGAGAGACTCATCTTTGGATTCATTTTGGGTAATAAATGCTGAGATCACAGATGGGGCTAACCAAGACATCTTGACCTCAGTCAGACCCCATCATGAGCAAGGATAGTCTTTAATGATGATCACCAACAATATCACACACACACACACACACACACACACACACACATATACACACACATGCACACACAGACAACTTAAATATGAATGGCTCTTTTCTTCTTATGACTGGGATCTGGGATGATCAAAAGAAGGGTTTTATTTCCAGTTGATAGATGAAGAAACTAAAGTAGAGTCAAAGATAAAATAATACTATGGAGGTAAAGTTCATGCTTAAACACTTGCCACTTGGTTTTCTATTTAAGGCAGCATAGCAAGGAGACAGAGGACCTAGGGTCTAGGTCTGACACTGTTGCTGACTTGCTGTTGATCCTTATCAACCTACTTCTCTCTCTGGCCTAAATACCCTCATTTAAAAAATGAAAGACTAGGCCTTGAATTATCATGAGGACCCACACAGGAGACACATGTCTGATCCTGGCCTGCTGGCATGTTGTATTTCCCCATATGCTTGTAAGTGACACTGATCCAAGAGAGACTTAATGTGGTCTGTGATCATCTGGATGAGAGTGGACATTACAACTAGAAAAGAAAAAAATCTTTACATCAGAGAAGGAAGTGTTCATCCTAGGAAGTTGGGAGTAATGCAAGAGTAAATGTTAAGAAAGCGGAAGGAAGACAATAGTATGCACATGAATTCAAGAAACAGAAACAAAGATTCTAGAGGGGATTGTTAAGAGTCAAAAGCTGGTCTTTTGGAAAGACAAATCTGTGGCAAATTTAAGCAAGAAGAACAGAAGGCATGAATAAACCAGGAAAAAAAGGGATAGAACTATAAATATAGGTCTATCTTAAATAACTTTATGGCAAAAATTTGAAATTTTAAATGGACAATTTCCTGTCATATTACCAAAATTCACTCAGAATAAATACAAAACAGAATAGATCTATAACCATTGAAGAAATTAAAAAAAAAAAAAAAGATTAGTGGCTTGGCCGGGCTCATGTTAGGAGGTGACTTCCAGCCCTGGTGCCCTCCCTTCCTTCTTCTCTCCTTTCCCCTCTTCCTCCACCTCTATCTCTGTCCCTCTTTTCCTCCATCTCCCCTCCCCTCCTTTCTCTTCACGTCCCTTTCTCCATCTTTCTCTTTACAAGAATGTTTTGAACATGAAGAATCAATGGTAGAAGTCATATGGGGTGACAACCTCTGGGTGGGCAAATTAGAAGATGTGTGTCCAATGGGACGTTGTTTGACTAATGCCCTCTAAAGAGTGAGTGTAGGGGGCATCATTTGTCTCTTAGGATTGGTGCTCTAGCAGGGTGTGGGGCATGGCCACACTTGGGTTTTCATAGGAGGGGGTCGGGCTCCAGTTAGTTCCTAGGTCTTAAAATGCAGTGGAGAGAGGAGGAGTGCAGAGGGGCTGTGGGGCCAGAGCTTTATGTGCATCTCTCTAGGGCACACACAAGATGGCTCCTGAGCCTACCAAAGACCCCAAGCGTTTGAGTCCCGAGTCTGAAACCTCTCAACTTCTACCCCATGCTGCAGGCTCAGTTTAGGATTAATATATGCTGCACCTGGCCTTACATTGTGTGGCCTACTGACTCTTCTCAAGTCTTTCTGTAGAAAGGCATCCTTGGGGGAGTTTTTTGGGGGGATACGATGCCACAGTGGGACCAAGTATCCATTGTGTGGGGCTAGGCCTTTAGAGACTTTCTGTTCCATGCTGAAATGGAGGGGGAAGTGGGAGGGAATCCCTTGAACGGGGGGACTGCAGTCTCTTGCCTGGGGAGTTGGAGATAATAATATACATGTCCCCTTTGCCCTACGTTACCCAGTCTCTGTGGGCTTGCACGTGCTCCAAATGCTGAAATGAACATTTCTGAGGTTCTCTTACTTATTGGGAGAAAAAAAAAAGAGATCTACTTTTCTGAGAATATGTTTTATAGGAGACAAGGACGTTTAATGAACCAGGTGTTGGGCTCCTTGAGTGAGGATGGGACTGACTGGGAGGATGGCCACAAAAGGGGACATGGGTCAGAGAACAGGGAGCACTTTCTTCTCACTTAAGGGATGGCTGGCCTGAGATGTTCTGCTTGCTGAAATGTTCCCCGGAAAGGTGGCTTGCCGAAAATGGATCATAGACAATGTTTTAATCCAACTGTTGTTTTTCAGGTTAGGCAAGATAGATTTCATTTGATTGCTTTTTGCATTTTCTTTTTATCTTAGATGGAGGGTGTGTCTGGTTTTTCTGCTGTGAACAATGGCCTGATTGTTAGACACCTTGCTTACATGTATATGTGTGTGTGTGTTTTGCCATGACTCCTGTGTTTTGGAAGTCTTTGGGGACAGATGATATTTAGGAATGATGTCCCAAGGGTATAATCAGTATGACTCATTCTTGGAACCAGTGTCATCCGTGAAGAGACGCCAGCTGCACCCAGTTCACAACTGAACATCCCTGAGATACCTTCCCGCACTAACCTGCTTCTGGTTTGGGGTCAGAAGGGCATATTTTAGAGGCCTCTCTACATTTCCTGGGGACTTTCTGTTAAGTGTTTTGACAAGGTGAAGGCTGTTACATGGTTGGAAAAATATTGTTTCAGGATTTCAGAAAACATAGGCAGTTTTATAAATTTCATCATAATTGCAATAACAAAGTTTCCTCTTAATTCTCTTTCTTGAAGTAATTCAGAAGAATGTCCTGATGTTATCATCTTTGTATTTGTAGGACATCAGGCAGGCAGGCAGGGGGGAGATTATTGATCATCTCTTTTATGCTCCCTCCTGCCCTCCCGAGAGCCACCACCAAAATGGGGAAACAGAGGTACAGATTGGCTACATAATGTTCAGAAGCCCCTCCAGTAAGGCTTGCTCAGAGTTGGAGGCCACCATCCTGGGGTCTAGATTAGTGAGCTTTGTTATAACTTCTACCGCATCCAGTAAAGTCCAGGTTCCGGGTGACATCTAAGACTTAGATGTCCCACACATCAAACAAACCCACCACGACCTTGACAGAGGGCTGGTTGGTGTCCCCCCAATGCAAAGGCATTTTTAGTTCTTGAGGTGTCACTCAGTGCTGCTTGTGCTGTCCTGACTTGTCCCATGGCCGGGGTCCTAGTGCACTTGGATCCACCCAGTTGTGGTTTCTATCTTCTCTGCTGTGTTTTCTGAGGTCTTCATGACCACAGATTAATGTATCCTGGAGAATTTCCCTGTTTTCACTTTTTCCACCCACCTCGCCAAATCAGACATGCTACCAGCATAAGGATTAGGTAGGCACCCCTCACCCCCAACACACACACACACTTTTGGACTCATCTTTGAAATAGCTGCCTGCTCTTGTCTCTTAAAGAGAAGACATGTGGAGCGTCGAGAAACACACTTCAACCTGCACATCTGGCAGGCGGGCGGGCAAGCGGGCGGGCGAGAATGGAATTCCTGGATCGCTTCCTTGGTTTGTGGTCTCTGGGGATTGCTTGTTGAATAGCTTCACATCACATCACTTCACAGATAAGGAAGATGTCATCCCCACGGCATCTCTGATTTCGGCACAAGCTTCAGAAAACCCCAAGCAGCTAATCTAGAACATGATGTTTTAAGCTGCTATAATCACCAGCCAAACTTTGAACATGTGCCGTGCACATGACGGCCTTCTCTTCTCAAGGACAACACTCGATCGTGGTACTATCTAAGTGTGTTCTTTCCCTGTTCCGGTGGGAGGAGCTAGAGCTGGACACTGGGGAGGCAGCACCCAGCCAGGGGCCTAGGTAATGCCTGTAGGATGGAGTTCTGGAAGGCACTGGGCTGTGACACCAGACCGTCCTGGAATGGGCACTGAGGGGAGGTCAAGAGCCTTTAATTCAGTCATCTTCCTGGCACCAATGTTTGTGAGAACCTAGGGAGGAAGATCCCTTTCTGGGAGTGAGTTTCCATATCTGCCAGATGGAAACCTGTCTTATGTGTGAGGCTGGGAGGGATCTTGACTATGTTGGGAAACGGAGACAGGATCCAATTGAGGCAGGCTGGACTGATAGGTCAAACAAACTAAACAAAACAAAGTTTAATAGGAAGAGACTTACCATCCCAGACATGGACTCAGAAAACAACTATACTGGTCAGGAATCGGGAAGAGCTGAATAGGCAGAAATAAATGTTGGACATTTTAGTTAATTGCAATGGAGAAATGAGGATTCCAAAAGGACAAGTGGAAACATTGGCTGCAGGAGTAGAAATACAGTTCTCAAAACAAGGGAGGTGATCATCATATGGGCCAGACCAGAGCTGGAAAACTGCGTTCTGTGCGGGACCTCACACTGAAGAGGACAGTGATATCCTAGGAGATGTTTGGGGAAGACTGACCAGCATGGCAAATGGTATGGAAGCCCAGGACAGCCAGGGATCCACAGAAAGAATGGGGAATGTCTTTGTCCATTTCTGGGAAAGGGTCCAGTTAGCAGGACCTGATAGATAGTTGTCCAGAGACTTGGGACCAAAAAGCAAAAAAGCTTCAGGGAAGCAGAGTTTTTGCTCAGCTTCAGGAAGAAATGACATTTCTTTTTTATCTCAAACTGCCTCCTCTTCCCCACTGCTTCAAACATTGTCTCCTCACAGTAACCAGACAAACCTGTGTTTATTATGTAATGTATTCACATGGTTCAGAAACAAACCAGCCAACCAACCAACCAACCAACCAACTAAATAAATAAATAAATAACCAACTAACTAACTAAATAGATAACCAACCAACCAACTAAATAAGTAAATAAATAAGCAAACAAACAACCAAATAAAAAGTATAAACACAAATATGAATACAGGAAAAAGCCTCCCTTCCACTCCTGTGCTCTGGTAGGCATAGTGTGGCATGGTCCTTAAGAACATTATCTCTGAAACTGTTCGGTTTGGGTTTGGATCTCAGCCCTGCTGCTTACTAGCTGTGTGACCTCAGGCAAGTTCTTTACCCTCTCTGAGCCTCAGTTTCTTCATCTGAAAAACTGAGGACAACGGTGTAGGGTTGTTGTGAGGATTCAATGAGCTCCTCCACGTAAAGTACATAGAATAGTTCCCGGTATGTGGTGACTTCACGTACGTGTTAGCTCTCATTACCTTCTGCTTCATTCTCCCGTTTCCCCCAATAAACAACATTATTTTAACAAGTTTCTTATGTGTTCTTTCAGAGTTTCTTAGTACACATACAAGCACACAGAAATATCAATTCTTATTTTTCTCATTTAAAAAAATCTCCAAGTTAGTGTATTACACACATGGTTGAGCACCAGTTTTTTTTTTTTTTTTTTTATGTTTTTTTGTTTTTACTTGATAGTATATCTTGGAGATTTTTCCACATCAGTACAAAGAGAATTTCCTCATTCTTTTTCACAGCTGCACATACAAGGAAGGACTTTCTAACAATCAGAGCTTGTTTGAAAAGAAAGCTGTCACTGGGAGCATTCAGGTGAAGATCAGACAGTCGCCTCTCAGGGATGTTGCAGCAGAGACTGATGTGTTGGGGATGTAGTTGGGCGAGAATACTTTTAGTGTTCCTCCAGCTGAGATTACCCAATCCTGTGTTAAGTTTTGCAAAGAATTAAAGAACAGGTAAAATCACTCTAGACAACAACGTTGTTTTGTGTCTCTGACCGGGTTCTGACTTGGGACTCAGCCAGCCCTGGGTCAGACTCCAGAGGGGTTGTCTTGAGGGGCTTACCTGTGCCATCTCAAAATGCAGGGAGCCCTGAGTTGAGGTCCTGGCTCATCTTCTAGCCCCCTGTAGAGCTAACATGTTCCCAGCATTATTCCCTACGGGAAGATTGGCAGGCATGGTCTCCCTGGAATGTGTCCTTCATAAGACATTGGGTGTGTTCCCCACTTCTCAGCCTGGAACTCACCATCTCAGGTGGAACTTTGTGGTGGCCAGCACGACTGGGTTTCCAACAGGCAGCAACGCTGCAGGGCATTCCCACCATCTGCTCTTTCTTGAGTGTTTAATTTGAAGGGAGGTCAGAGATTAGCTCGGCTTCCTTCTACCAGCAGACCGATAACCAGAGGGTAGAGGTCTCCTGACTTGTAATTGCAGAAGGTGATGGGTGATGGCAGGCGATTGCTCCATGTGGTAGAAATGTCCCACAAGCCCTAATAGAATCTGAACTATCCTCTCTAGACATGAATCCTTTTGGGTCTTTTTGTTCTATAAATCTATAAAAATGTAGGTCCTGTTGAGAGAAATAAGTCATGCATTTTCCAGGCACTAATTCCTCAGTGAGAGTAGCTGAGAACAGAGCTCATCACGGGGCACTCAGACAAGGTAGCCAGGAGGGAGTGAAGATAGGACAGGGCAGGAGAATGTTAGACAGAGGTGGGAAGGCTGCTGAGGGCTGGCCCTGGGTTTGGGCGGTATGGGACCAGATCCTAAAAGGAATCCATCTTGTTTACTCATTAGGATTCTTAGCAGAGTTCACAGCCCCAGCAGAGCCCCATTAGCCTCCCTCCCATGAGTACCCACAAAACACTCCCCATAATCCCCATGAGCACCCACAAAACATTCAAACAAACAAAAAACCCTAACAGTTTTCTATACAGACTCGGTTTCAAGATAAGTGTCTGGAAGTACACTGTACCATTTTCATCCATTGGTATCATCCTTCAGCTCCTGTTCTATAGAAACTCTGGAGCCACTGTCTGTTCATTGGTTTACGGGGAAAGCCATGGTGAATCTTGAGGATACGGTTTCTATTGCTAGCTCCCTAAGAGCAGACACCATTCCTTGTACCTCCTTCCTCCTTCTATTCTTCCTCTTCTCCTTCTCCTTCCCTTCTCCACCCCCACTTCTTGTTTTTAGATATAATTGACAATAAACCGCATGTTTAATGTATGATTTGATAAATTTTGACATATGTATACATTGATGGGAACATCACCACAATCAAGCTAATGAATATACCCACCACCCCAAAAGGTCTGCTTGTGCCCTTTTATCATTCCTTTCTCATGGCTCTCCCCATCCCCCTCATTCCCAAGCAAGCACTGATCTGCTTTCTGTCACTATAGATTAGTTAGCATTTTCTAGAATTTTATATAAATGGAATCATAAAATATGTACCCGATTTCTTGTCTGGCTTCTTTAATTTAGTATAATTATTCAGGGATTCAACCACACGGTTATGTGTATGGGTGTACAGTTACCTATCTAGTTTTATATACGTATAGTTATATATATTTAGTTAATTCCTTTTTATTGCTAAGTAGTAGTATTCCATCATATGGATATTAGACATCTGTTGCCTTAGTCAGTTGATGATCATTTAGGTTGTTTTAGTTTTTGGCTATTACAAATAAAGCTGCAAGGAACATTCATGTATAAGTCTTTGTACAGACATATACTTTCATTTTTCTTGGGTAAATGCCTACGAGTGGGATGGATTATGTAGTAGGTGTATGTTTAACTTTTTGAGAGAGGGCCAAATTGTTTTCCAAAGTGGTTGTATCATTTTGCTTTCCCATCCGCGTTGCATGAGAGTCCCAGTTGTTCCATATTCTTGACAACACCTGCTATGGTCAGTCCTTATATTTTAGACATTCTAATAGGTTTGCAGTGGTTAGTGGTATCTCATTAGGGTTTTAATTAGCATTTTCCTAATAACTAATGATGTTGAGCCACCTTTTCATCTATTTATCCTTTTTGCTGAAGTATCTGTTTAAATCACTTGCCCATTTTTGTATTGGGTCGTTTCCTTTATTACTATTAAGTTTGGAGAGTGCTTTATATATTGTAGATACAAGTCCTTACTGAGATATATGATTTGCAAATAATTTCTCCCAGTCTGGAGCCTGTCTTTTCTGTTTCTTGAATGACGCCTTTGAAAGTGCAGCAGTTCTTAATTTTGATGAAGTCCAATCTGTAATTTTTGTTTGTTTGTGGATGTACTTTTAGTGTCATACATAAGAAATCTCTGCCTAACCCAAGGTTCCAAATACATTCCCTCATGTTTTCTTCAGAAGTTTGGTTGTTTTAGGTTTTAGGTCTGTGATCCATGTTGAATTAATTTTTGTTTGTGGTGTGAAGGTAGGGATAAAGTTTCTTTTTTGGGCATATGACTATCTAATTATTCTAGCTACAATCGTTGGGCAGAGTTTCCTTTCTCCCCTGAAAGCCTTTGCACCTACATCAGAAAGCAACCGCCATGTAACTGTGGGTGTGTTTCTTTTATACTCCTGCACCTCCGTCTGTCGTAGACCCAGCTCAGGGCCAGCACACGGCAAGTGTTTAATAACTACTTGGGGATATCACTTGAGTCCAGCTGTCTTCCGAGTTTTCTCCTTAGACCTAGTTGAATGTTGCTGGGCTGAGGAACAGTAATGCAATAGGAATTCGGATGGTGTGAAGTCACAGCAGTGTGCTGTTGGCCTTGTCCTAGCACATGCTGTCCCTTACAGTCAGCACTAAGTAAGCCGGGATCAGCCTGAGTTCCTGAAACATTCTAAGGGAAACAACCTTTCCAGCCTGTAGGTTTCAGAGACCATGCCTCCAAAATGCCTTCTCCAGCAAAGGTTTTCCTTGATTCTGGGTCACTCTCTAGAGCAGTGGTATCCAATAGAGAGATAATCCAAGCCACATCTGTACTACCAGATTTTCTAGGAGGTGTATTTAAAAAAAAATAAAAAAGAACAGCTATAATTAATTGTATAATATATTTTATTGAACCCAACATAAACAAAATATAATCATCCAACATGTCATCAAGATGAAATTATTGATGAGATGTTTCATATTTTTTTGAACTATGTCTTCAAAATCCTGTGTATATTTTACAATTTTAGAACATCTCAATTCAGACTACCCACAGTTCAAATGCTCAGCAGCCACATGTGGTGAGTAGCCACCATGTTGGACAGCATGGCCTTTGAACCTGCCTTACATTGCTAGCTTCCATTCCCCACCCCAGCCTCTCCTATTGTTGGGAAGCCAAGATCAGAGGAGGAGGAGTGGAAGAATGTCTTCAAGGTGGAAGATATAAAAACAAAACCCAAATCCAGGTCGAACAGAAGCTCAGGAATCAGGTTCCACTTACATGACACAGGAGGAAGAGCGAGTGAGGAAAGTCCTGCGGTATATGGGAGCTAGCCCACAATGGCTCACGAGAACTCATCGATTACTTTTCAGGAATTTTGCGAGCTAGTTGTTAAACACAACCATGAATAAAAATTAAGCTCACAAACTTTCCATTGAATATTTATATTTAAAACATAAGTAACAAGTACACAAAGCTCCCAACTCCTAATTATGTCACTGCATTTCACTATCATCCGTGTTCTTGAGGTAACTTATGACTATTACATCTGAATGGTAGAAACATTACATGATGCTGTGCTCCTGAGCCCCTCTTTCCAGCTCTGAGTCATAGCTTGAATTGATAGTATTTATACCACAGAAAATGGCAGATACTACGAGTCAGAGATTTACCCTCAAACTTGCCAGTCCCCGAGAAGGCTTTTAGAAGACGTCAACTTGGGACGCCTGGGTGGCTCAGTCAGTTAAGCATCTGCCTTTGGGTCAGGTCATGACCCCAGGTTCCTGGGATTGAGCCCCACATAGGACTCTTTGCTCAGTGGGGAGCCCATTTCTCCCTCTCTCTCTGCTGCTCCCCTGCTTGTGTTCTCTTGCTCTGCTCTGACAAATAAGTAAATAGAATCTTAAAAAACAAAAGAGAAGACGTCAACTCAATGAGATGAAGGATGCCTGGCACATTGTAAATGTTCAGGAAATGGTAGCTGTGATGATCATGATTGGAAGTCTGAACAATTTAGGTTAAAAGGCTGTGCCTGTCCCTTCTTCCTTCCCCCACTCCCAGCACAGGGGAGGATGTTTTGTTTGAAACAGCATGTATCATTTCTGTAAGTGTTTTCCACACACCCCTACTCTTGGTTTTTCTATGTGTTCAAGATTGTGGTTAAGACCTAGAAGGTACAGCTGACTCTCCGTGGAGTCTTGGTAATAAAGTTATTCTCTAACTACTCTCTTTCGCATTGCTCTGAAGGACCAAGAGGGAGAAGAAAAGGCTTTAAAGCTTACATGCTAGATAGTCATAGCAATTCTCTCCAGGAGCTAGGAGTTTTTCTGTTACTTATCTACATTTCATAATTTTTCTATAGTGTCATTCCCAGTTTTAAATAAGTTAATTTTCAAAGCAGCACATAAGAATTTTGAAATGTTTTGAAAGGCCTATCTGGGCATAACTGGCTCATGCAAAGAGTGGGCAGGATGGAATTAAGCATGGAAGGGTTTCAGCTGGAATGGATGAGTCTCCCTGGCTGCCCAGCGTTTGGGGATGAATCAATTAAAAGGAGGTGAAACAGGAAGGCAGCAGACAGGTCTCTGTAAATCCTGGAGTTTTTCTGTTGCTGCACCCTTTCTCCCACACCAGAGCCACCATCCATCCTCGTAGATGACATACGGGATGTCTATAATGAATATGGATTTGATGTGATTTCATCTCTCTGCCAAACTAACTCACAGAACTAATTCCACTTTAGACTATGTTAAATGAGGTTTTAAAAAGTGTATTAGGGGATAACTTTTGAAGTCTCTAAGCTAGATCAAGAGGTGCATTTGGGAGAAAACTTTGGGGACAACTCTTTCCTCGTGTCCACGGTTGGAGCCATATTTTGATGTCTTTGATTTATAAGGGTGAGAGACTATGGGGATCTGTCTTAAGAGAGTTTTGACTTTTAAGGGATTCAACTAGTTGAAACCTTATGTGCATTTGGAAATAAAGCTCTTTCATATCATAGAGTCTAAAAGCTTGAAGGTGGGGCGGGACCTCAGAGGTCAACACTCTAAACCTAAATCGGATGCCTGCATCCCCTCATTTATGTCTCTGCCCAGTTTCTAACTTTGCCCGACAGCCTCCCATGGCAATCCTGTCCATTTCCGGTGTAATCCATAGAGAGCTCTGCTCACGTTGACCCTAAACCCACCTTCCTGTAGTGTACACCCATTGTTCCAAGGTCTGGAAGGTGTGGGCAGGGACACACACAGGCACAAGCTAGTGAGATTTGTATAAGGAAGAAAGACCATTTTTATAGTAAGTTAATTCAACATGACCAGCACTAACCGAGCCATCCTCTGTGTACGAGGCCCTGATCTAGGCACTGTGGGGATATAAAAATAGGTAAAATGGAGGGCCCACCCCCAAGGAGTTCACAAGGCACAGTTTAATGTGTGTCCACCACAAACTCTAATATAAGGTGGAAGATGATCTGAAGAAAGAAATAGAACCAACATTTGTTGAGTACTTTTGATGTGCCAGGCCCTGCATTTTTTGTCACGGCCCTCACATAATCCTTGTGGGCTTGCGCATTAAACTCCCTGAACTTCATTTTCCTTATTTGTGCAATTTGATGTTGGCCTAGATGCCCTCTGAAGGGCCTTCCAGCCCTCATATCCCATGATTCATCCCCCCTTTCCCAGTGGCCCCAGGCTTTTCTCTCTCCTGGGTTGGGCCGGTGAGGCAAGTGGACGGGCAAGAGACATTTTTGTTGCTGTTGTTCTTTCTCCCCCCTCCCTGTGGGATATATTGTGGACTTAAGGGCAGTTTGAACAAAGCACTCAGGAATAAACCACAGAGAACCGTCTAGAATTGGCAGAGGATAACCCTGTGACCCCAGAGACCTTTTCCAGTTCTAATTTTTATGATTCACTAATTTGCCCCACCACACTCAACTCTGTCCGGGAATCCAGAGTTCAAAAAAGATGCAATGTAAATTGCTGGGGGTAATGAGAAGGGTTGCAGGCACAGTGGGGCCAGAAGCGTGGTTTTCAGGGAAATTAAATACAGGGAGATATTTAAGGAAGCCAGAGACCATTCTTCCCCCCTCCCTTTCCCTGAGAGACTCCCTTTTTAAAGTGGGTAGGGTAAATTTCAGGGTTTCCTCCCCCCGCCCCACAGTGGTGTGACTAGGTTTTTGCTGTTATGACTCCAGTAGAGCTGCTTATCTGTGTTATAACCTCTCCCAAAACTATTGAATGCAAACGTGGTTGTTTAGCAATGAATTCTGCCACAATTTAAAGAATCACTTTGGAAGTGGGAGATGCTGTAGGAAGACCAACCTTCCCTAAATATGTATGTCTTTGCTGAGAGATTGGCTGAGGACAAGGAGCACTAACTTGGTATTTGGTGAGTCTCATGAATTTTTAGTGCTTGCTACATTTCCCCAATTTTTGAGAATCTTTATGCCTCTTGATGGCTTCTTTGCAACTCTGCATGAAAATTATGTAGTACAGGTAAGATACAAGTAGGATGACTCTTCCAGAATGACAGTGTTGTGTTGCTGGAGTCCAGTAGCCTCCGGCATGTATTCGAGCTCAGTGGGGGTTGGTTCAGTGGAGCAATGGAAGGAAAGGGGTGGCAAGCCCAGTGCGCAGCCTTGTGAGAGGATAATGACGGTCAGTACCATGGAGTCACATCTTACCTGGGTCCGCGTCCTGAAGTCAGCTCTAAGGTACACACCATGCGTGCTTAAAATTATTGGCGAAAACCCCATCCAAAGGCACCATGTTGGAGACTGGCCTGCATTCAGATGATCTTCCCCTTTATGTTGGATCATATTGCTGTTTTTGGGTGAGACACCGATGAAGAAGTGGGCTTGTGTTTAGGGACCATGTTCTATTAAAAAAAATTGTCCTTAAAAGTTGGACTTGCACTCCGAACACGCACTTCCCAAAGCACCTGAGGCTGGAGACCACAGGGGAAAGAGTAGCTTCATATCCTTCATCTCCTACTCTCCCTGTGGCAGATGCCTGTGGAGAAAAACATCAGACTTAATTCCCCGCATGACTTAAATAGTTATTTTTTGCTATTACCATCTTTCTCTCGTTTTCTTTTTTCCCCACAAATGGAAAGTTGACTTGGCAAGATAAATGGGTACCTGATGCAAACAAACTGTATGAAGATTGATGTGTGTTATCTCCTTTGCGTTTCACAAGAACCCTGCAGAGTAAGTGGTGACAGCCCATTTTGCAGGTGTGAAAACTGAGGGAGGTGACATGACCAGCCCATGTTCAGCTAATGAGTGGTTGTGGAATTTCAGCTAAGGCTCCAAAGCCTGTGCTCTTTCTCTATACCTTTCAGACTGGACATTTTTTAAAAGGAGGGTGAGAAAAATAGAAAGCACATGAAGGAAGGCAGGAAGGGGCAGAGAAAGGCATGCAAGCAAGAAGCAAATATTCATTGAGTGTCTATTATGTACCATTTATTACAGTAGGCGTTTTCACATCCTTTGGTGTTCCAGACTGTGTTAGCAGCCTGCTGTCACGAATGATCACAAACGTAGTGGCTTCAACGGCAGGAATTTAGTCCTTCATGGTTCTGGAGGGCAGAAGTCTGAAATTAGCCTCAGCCCGGCCAAAGTCAAGGTGTCAGCAGAGCCACACTCTCTGTGGAGGCTCTAGGGGGAGGACTTGTTTCTCGCCACTTCCAGCTTCTTGTGGCTGCCAACATTCCTTGGCTTTAACCACATCCCTCCGATCTGTGCCTTCTCCTCTTCTGTGTGTCAAATTTCTCTCAGCCCCTCTTTTCACTGCAATTGATACGAACCTTCAGTTTTAGTCTTGGCGTGACGTTGACTTTCAGTTTTTGATACCTGACCTATGGCTGCCCAGAAGTCGGGGTGTTTTCAGAAGGGTGCAACCTGCCCGGTTGCTGGTGCCCACAGCTTCAGAAAGCACCAGGCTCACCCTGAAGCCGAGAGAGGTGGGTAAGGTGTGCAGAAGAGCAGACCACAGGGGTGAGTGAGAGGCTGACGAATGCTTCTCAACCCAAAGGGGGTGCAGCTAGAGGAGCTTTGAGAGGTTTTCAGAGACTGAAGCTGTGGAACCAGATAGGACTTTTTCGCATATTCTGTGACCTCTGCATGGGGGACCACAATCGGGGCGGGGCGTGGAGGTATACACACAAGGGCTGATGACCCCTCACAATCCTCCCATGTCAATAGAACATGGGTGCCATGATGTGGCACATTCAGGCTCATAGGTGCAGCTAGCCCAGCTCGGGCACAGGAAGCACTCCTTTGCTCGGGGAGGACAGGTACTGCCTCTGACCCAGAGATGTGTGAACCCGAATGCTAGGCATCTCTACCAAGGGCTTGAAGTTCTCTTTTGACTTGAAAATTAGGGGCGCCTGGGTGACTCAGTCAGTCTGCCTTTGGCTCAGGTCATGATCCCAGGGTCCTGGGATCGAGCCCCACATCCGACTCCCTGCTCAGCAGGGAGCCTGCTTCTCCCTCTCTCTCTCTGCCACGCCCCCTGCTTGTGCATGCTCTCTCTCTCTCTCAAATAAATAAATAAAATCTTAAAAAAAAAAAAAGAAAATTAGACACAGCTGGTGTCCCTCCATCACTTCAAATTCAGGGTTTCCCCCACTGCCTTGCCTAAACCAAGCTACTCTGCTGATGTGTCCATTTTGGACATTTGTACCAGTGTTCTCAGCCTCTCAGGACTGGGGCCTTTGTGTCAATACTGACTCATTTCCTGAGCTTTCCACCTCCCTCAGTCCCCGTACAGATGAAGCAGGTAGCCTAGTCATAGGACCATGGGATCTGGAGTTGGCAGAGAAACCGAGAACACAAACTGGGTTGGAACCAGGTTCTTTCACTTATTTGCTGCGAGTTTTAAGATCTGTTGTTCAGTCTCTGAAACCTCGGGATAATGCAATAAACCTTACCCCATAGGCTCATTGCAAAAATTATACAAGAAAATAATAGTTATTGTTGCTATCGTTCTTTTTCTCAGAGCTCCCACTTCAATTCAGGCCTTGACCACCTCAAATCAGGACTTTAATAGATGCTTTTAAGTCAGTAATTTTTGACCCTTTTAACTGTGACCCACAGCGAAAAATTTATTTTATATCCTGACATCACAAACGCATCTACAAAATGAAAATAAGAGTTTTGTAAAATATTTTGATATGTTTTATTCTTTTCTCATCTATTGCATACACAATTTTGTTTTAATGTATTACATTGATTTTATGGCCCACCAATGAGTGAAGACCCGTAGTTTTTTTTTTTTTTAAAGATTTTATTTATTTATCTGAGAGAGAGAGAATGAGAGAGACAGAGCACGAGAAGGAAGAGGGTCAGAGGGAGAAGCAGACTCCTCGCCGAGCGGGGAGCCCGATGTGGGACTCGATCCCGGGACTCCAGGACCATGACCTGAGCCAAAGGCAGTTGCTTAACCAACTGAGCCACCCAGGCGCCCGAAGACCCGTAGTTTTAAAAAACACTGCTCTAGGGATAGTCCTGACTAAAGTCCCTCCTTCCCTCCTGCTCATGGAATAGCAAATTCTCAAGAGGAAGCCACTTTCTATGTTTTACAATATAACACCAGCACCCACAGCCCCCACTGAATCACACCATACAGATCCATGCACTTCTGTGTACAACATCTCACTTAATTCTCACCACCTACCCCCCTCTGAAGATGTGAGCTCCAGCTTCACTTCACAAATGAAGACATTCAGATTCCAGGCAGTCACATGTCTTGTCCAAGATCACGTCCCTGGAAGTGACTGAATCAAGATCGAATCCCATCCTCCTCAGCCCAATCCAGGGGCTTTTTTACACACGGTGAGTTGAAAGAGGAATTCAAGTTTTTAAGACTAAGTAAGAACACAAATGGATTATGGTTATGGCCAAATCTTCTACTGTATGCTCTCTTTGATTAAAAAAAAAAAATGTGTAGGATGATGATTATGCAGCTTTCCATAAGAGAGTCACTTAGTGGTCCTGCCACCTTACTGTATGTCCGTTCCTTCCTTCATTCATCCACCCACTCAACAAATTCATTCGTATGTTCATTCAGGGAATAGTTATTGAGTGCCTACTGAGTGCCTCCAATGAGCATAACAACTTTTTTTAAAGTTCCCTCTCTTGTATCAACATGTAAGGTGGTGCTAAGTACAATGAAGGAGAAATAGAGCAGAGTGAGGAGAAAATATGGCTGGGGGTGGCCTTGTCAATAGCACGATCAGGGAGGGTTTGCCGATAAGGTTACCTTTGAGCTGTGACCTAAATGAAGTGAGGGAGCAAGCTAAGTGGGTATCTGAGGAGAATTTTCCAAAACCAGGGTACAGCCAGTTAGGGATTGGGCTTGGTGGGGACTGGGGAGGAACCAGGGGAAGAGGAAGAGGAAGTCAGAGAAGGGGCATGATCATGTAGAACACTGAGGCCATGACCAGGCCTTCAGATTTCATTTAACTGGTTCTTCAGAAAAGAACTGTACACAATATTAAAAAAAAAAAAAAATTATTTTGTTAGGTAATTTTTCTTTCATACTCAAATGTCTTTACACTCTAGTAGCTCACTAAGTTGCTATCGTGCTGAGCCCACATCATTGTCATTGCCCATAAAATCCCAAGTTGTAGCTTGAGAAGAAAACACCCCACCCATTCTACCCCCATTCCCTCTGAGCAGGGTGGGATCCCCAGGCTTTAGCTGACCTGTCCTCTCGGGGATGATTTAACTTGTGAAGAGCTTTGGTCTAACTGTTTATTCTTAGCTAAAAAATAACACAATGGTCAAGAACCAGCAAATTTCAGAAGGCAGCATAAGGATCACATCTCACACGCAGTGGTGAGTCTCATGCTATGATAAGTCTCAACCTGACATTTGGCAGGGGATGTAGTCAGGGCACTGGTAACTTGGCACCTGTGGGTTACTTGGGGTTTATAAATAGAATCTATGCATGTCCCTGATGTCGTTCATTAAGCAGAACTCGCTTTCCCATTTTACATGCTGTGACTCCAGAGGCCTTGCGAGCCTTACTGCACTTGTCCAACTTAAAGAACACTTCCTCCTCTAGATGCCTGCCTCCGGTTCAGGTCGAATTCCTCCCTCACACGGACAGGAGCCTACCTCCATGAGTATTTAGTCAGGAAGGTTTAACGTGCGTTATTAATGTGAGTCCTTGCTTTTAATCCTCAAAACAACAGGCATTATTGCTTTTAGTCCTCAAAACAACCCACGGAGGTGGGTGCTAATGTTAGCCTTTTATAGAGGAGGAAATCAAGGCATAGAAAAGCTAAATCACTTTTCTGAGAGGTCGAGTCTAGATTCAAGTTCAGAACATTCTCTTTCTGCTCGATTAACTACTGGGCCACATGCCCTGAGGTATACTTAACTGGGTTAAGACAAAGGGAAGACCAGTTGAGCAAAACTGTGAAGGAGGCTCATTTTCTCCTCAGCACTGCTACCCTTCCTTTCCCTTTCTGCTTTTTTTCTCTTTTCTTGATGGCATGTTTTATGTTTGGGCTCATTTGCTCCATGTCCCTCTCTCCTTTCTCTCATTTTCTCCCTCTCCCTCCCCCCCAGTGAATAAAACCCAATATTGGAAAAGAATCTGGTGAATGTAGAAGAATAAGTTATCATAAGGTCTTAACTCACCAGCAGGCTAGTGGGTGGCAGGAACACATCTGTTCATCAAATATTTGGAGGGCGCCCCCTACAGGCAGTCCTCAGGGCTGTGCCATGTTCCTGAATCAGTAAATTGCCATTATTCCCCAGGGCCTTCATGGACTCCACAGGGGACCAGAGGGGTAAAGGAACTGCCTAGGATCACATAACTAGCTAATGGCAGAGCCAAGAGGGAGATAGAAGCCCCTGATTCTCAGTGGCATGGCCCTCCCCACTATATTATACTGCCTCTTCCATTTGCTGTTTCATGTACATCACGGCGAACATCTAAGCGGCCTTGACTCAGAGGTGGAGAGTTCTTTGGATGAGGGGGGCCAACAACTGCTGTTTTTCAATCCCCATTGTGCAGGAGGTGGCTCACTTCAGTTATTTTTAAGGGTTTCCCTGGAAAACACATTGACGGTGTTTCATGATCATCTCCTATTATCAGTTTCGATGGGTCGGAAAAATATGCACGTTTTGATGGGTCAGAAAAATAAGAGGTAAAATTCTGGAAATGGGCAACATAGTTCCCTATCAGCAAAGATAATGCTTTGGGAATGCCTGGGCTTCTCAGACGCAGAGAACCTCGTGAGAGAGGAAGGTCTTAGAACAAGAGCCAAAGTAAGTCCACTCCACAGTTGCCCACACTACATCAATATTAACTGACGCTTTCACTAGTTGGGTCATCCTGAGAATCTTCCAATAGCCAGTTCAGCGCCAAGATAATAGGTCAGAATGCTGCGGAGCTGAACTAACCGACCCCTCAGATCCCTGTACCGTCCTCTCTGCCCCCCACCCCCAACTACCCAAGTGCTTTTAACTCTCCAGGAGAAATTCACTTTGCTCCTGGGCTGAAACACACTGGGCACATTCTTGAACAGAGTTCAAACTAACAGGATTTCCCTAAAACAAGCAACTCCCTGGATGCCCTGGGAAGCACTGTGACTACCGGGAGGATTAGCATAGCCAGAGCAACATGGCTCTCGTCCAGAAAGAAAATGTATGTGCTCAAAAAAAAAAAAAAAAAAAAGCTGGCTCAGAGTCTTGGGAACCCCATAATCAGAAGCATACTCATTCTGACGGTTTCAAAAGACCCAACACCCACCTCAATGTGACCTGGCGAGGGTTCAGAGAAATCCACCCCCTCTTTTGTCTTTTGGATGGAATGTAAGAGCCATATAAGACTTCCTGCCTAGAAGGCAGAGAAAGGGCAAACCCTTGCCACCCTGTCTCAGCAAGGTGGGGGGATGGTTGGAGGCCATCCTTCGGTTCGTCTTTGGGTGCTGTGATTTCGTCTTATGGCACAAGGCATTCCGTGTTAATTCTGCATGATGCCCAAGTCCCTGCAAACCTATCTAATCTTCAGCCCGGGTTTTTATTGGTTTATGCTTTGTTTTGCTTTTCTCCTGGGGGAGAACTACTCTCAGGCTCTGGTGTGGGTGGCTCCTGTCAGGACTGGACATGCAGAGATGGAATAGGAATTGAGATGAGGGGTCTGCAGGCTAAGAGTGATGAGCTTAATGCTCTCAGAGGTCAGGAGCAAGCCTGAGGCCCAGCCAGGGCATTATTCATGGCAGGACAGGACAAACGTGTCTTGGAGGTCAAGGCAAGCAGGGTCAGGAACCCAGATGGTCGGGTACTTCATAAAAACAGCACCGGCTGGTAGAAAAGTCATCCTGGGCCCAAAGTAGGAGCTGAGTCACCTCTGGCTTCCTGATTATTTCTAGTAGGCTGGGTACAAGTCTGGGCCACAGGGGAATCTACCTTTTTTTAATGAGCTAGAGACCAGGGTTTGAGGTCTGGGAAAAGGGAGAGTCGTACAGCTACTAACAGACACCTTCCTGTGGTCTCTAATTTACACTATTCAGAGGGCGTTTGGCTGTGCAGGCCACTTTGGTAGAGGAAAACAGAGCCTTCTGCCTATGGCCCACTGTGATCTACATAGTCTGCAACTGGAAATGCCAGTGGAAGATTTTTAAATATTGGATCCACACCAAACCAGCTTTATGGGGGGACTCTGCGAAATGAATGTTTCAAACATTTCCTTAGAAATTTTGATTTTCTAGAACAGCCTGAATCTTAGGCCAAAACTCATTTTGCAGGTCTGGTCACAGCAGCCAGCCTGCCCCTGCACACCCTGGTTCTGGTCTGTGCCTAGGGGATGGGGTTTCAGCCTTATTCCTTGTAAGTCTTATTTCTGGCATACAACTCCAGTGATGATCTAGGGTGGATGTGTTACTGCATTTAAAGCAAGATGCTTTGTAGACAACTCCTAGTTAACCAATGCTTTGTAGACAATCAGTGCTTTGTAGACAACTCCTAGTTAACCAGTGCTTTGTAGACAATCAGTGCTTTGTAGATAACTCCTAGTTAACACATCAGTAGTTGTTTCCCACTCCAAACTAAACTGTGCATCCATGCAATCACTCATTCAACCAGCAGACACTTATTCAAGGCCTTAAATTTGTCAGAATCCTGGTGCTGAGGAAAGACACACAGCTGATTAAAGAAGGAAGAGCTGGAGGTGTGGTCTGAAGGGACTGGAAGAGTGTCAGGGTCAGTGTCGGTCTTGGTGAAGGAGGAAGAGGGAAGCTAAAGAGATCTTTTGAATAGATAGGGTTAGACAACCCTTGAAGGCTTAGTAGGTTAGGCTGATAATTGTCAGAACACACAGGGTAACGAAACGAATGACCAGAATGTCCAACCCCAGAAAAAACTGGGCTCTGGACTGTGAGAGGAAGAACTTGGTTTCCTCCCTGGGAGTGCATATCACTGTTGTCCTGATCTGAATGACCTCAGTGGTGGGTATTGCTGTGAGGATGAGCTTGAAGGGTCCTTCCTTTGGTTTGAATACCTCTACCCAAGTGACTTCAAAGATTTTAGTCTATGGTGCATTCATCTGGCTGGTTTGATTAGAGCAGGTCATTCTAAGACAATACCCCAGACTTAGTCCTGTGGGGCCAGTTAATTTCCCTTTGTTCTAATGACAAGAAGTTATCCTAGAACAGGCTTGCACATGACCACACAATTGTCTACTAGACCTGAATTTCCTTGATGTCAGCATCATCTTTGTCCATCATATATCTCCAATGCCTAGCATGTCCCATGCTGATGAATATATGAAAGATGTGAAATTTGGATAAGTGTAAAAATCCATTACCATAAGGAGAAACCCACTGCCATCCCTTGAGAATCTCCTCTAGTACATGTCTGCTCTTGCTGGATGAGTAGGAAGACTTGAATCAATTCTGCACCCCCACCTCCACTCCAAAGGCTGGGTGCAGGTTACCATTCAATTTTCCTTTTCTGCAACACTTGGTGTCTTGTTGCCTAGAAGTAATTTTTTTTTTTTTTTTAAATGATGCTAGGCCAGGAAGTTTAGAAATCGGGAAGTCAGTTTTGGCAAATTCTAATCCCCAGGGTTGAAAGCATCTGTATCAGCCGGGGTCTATCAAGAAAAAACAAAACCCATGTGGATCAATTTAATAGAAGAAATTTAATGCAGAAATTAGTTACAAAGGTTTTCAGAAGAGTTAAAAGAACGCCCATGAAAAGCAAGGCAACCCCAAGATTAACAATTGCAGAAAGCCATTGCTCTCCCTAGGGCTGGAAGAACAGGGGTGTTACCTGAGCCCAAGCACCTGGGTTACCTGTTGGAATCTGGTTCTAGAGGATGCCCAACTGGCAGTGTGCTGCATGGGGAAGACTCAGCCCCAAGTATGGGGTGGAGTGGAGGTGAACATTTAGCTTCTCTTTCTCACCCATTCTCCAATCTCCTGCCTATGCTTCTCACTGGCCAAACCAAGCAGGAAGCAGTGGGCAAGGGAGCCTTGGTAGTTTCCTGGGGTCATCCCTTTTGAGTACAGAGAAGAGCAAGGAAATTGTGGGGACTGGATCTGAGGGAAAACAGGCAATGACCAGTATAGCATCCATCCATCCATAGACTCCCCCAACACTCTTCATGGTGTTTGAGGGAATATGGCTGAGCTCATCTTAGATAAATGGTGGCCCCTTGGGAGGGCTATACTGACCGATTTCTGTTTCTTCCATATTTAGCCTTTTTGGGAAAATATGTAGACACTTTAGTGAAGCTGCTGCACTCCCCTAACTAGCTTTGCACTGGAAACCGAGATTTACGTGGGTGGAGTACCTTTGAGACAACTCTTCCTTATTATATAAGCACTTGACCTGTAAGAACACAGGCTGAGTGCACTGTGTTGCCTGGTCTTTGTTTCTTCATTTACCCTACCAGAGGGAATGGAGTGCGTAGGAGGCAGGAGAGAGGACTGGAAATGTGCTCTTGGGTTAGAATTCACGTTTACAGGTCTTCTGAGTCCTGGTTCCCAGGGAAGGAGGCCAAACAGACCTACAAGAGTGAAACGGGGGACACCGGGAGGCCCATCCTGACTGTGGGTGTCATCCTACATACGTTGTAGGTTTCCAGGGGATGAGACTCTTAGATGGGGCCCCATTTTGTTTGGAGGCTCTACGATCCCATAAGTGGTCAGGTGCTCTGTGTCAGGGTTTGATCAAGGAAGTCAAACCACTATGACTAATATGGTAAATAAGAGATTTTCTGTAGGGATTATCCCTTTCACAATTGTTGGTGAAGAAGTCTACGAGTGGCTGTTGCCTCTGTGTCTGGTGGTGGGCCCAAAATCACGGCAGGTCAGCGCTGGCGACTGGGAGGAAAATCCTGGATAAGTGAAGTGGCGAAGAACCAAAGACACACTGGAACACACATTTGAGAAGCCCAGGAAAGTAAATTGGAACCTGGGTGAGTCACCCATCACCTCTAATCTGAGCAAGACAGATGACCTGCAGAAGGCCTCCTCCTTGGAACCACATGCATGACTGGCCTGAGACTCAGAAAGGCTGAAGGAGATCCTGCAGGATCTGTAAGAGCTTCAGGCCCAGTTCTGCTCTCCTCCAACAAGTGGGTTTGTGGACTGGTGGCAACAGATACTATCCCCAGAGGCTTTGGGAGCCCTTATACCACCTTCCCGGCCTAATGGAAGCTGCTTCACTTCCACCTCCTAAATCCCACTCTTGTGGCCAAGCTTCACCTGGAACCACAGAGGGAAGGGGATTCTGAGCATCCCAGTTACAGCTTGGGCAAGTGGACACTGGACAAAGCCAATGCATGTTGCAAGAACACTGAAGAGAGATGGTTGGAGAAGAGATCTTTGTTGGATACAGAAATAAACTTTTACCACCGCAGAGAGAGAGACACTATGTCTTTCAGTTCCGGGGGAGTGGTAGCCATAAGCTGGTGGCCTCCAGTCTGGAGAGCTCCTGCACCCAGGGGCTAGAAACCAGGAAGTTGGAAGTGGTTGTTGAGCTTGGGGAGCCCTGACTGGCCCGAGTCTGCCAAGGATTTGTACCTCCAGAGGCCTCTCTCTCAGACCTAGGAAAGGTGGAGCCCTCTTGGGGGGCCTCCCATTCCTCTCTCCAGCACAGATACAATCTCATCCCCCTGACAAGGGTGTTTTGAGGTTCATTCATGAATGCCGGGGAAAGTGTGAAGGTGACAGCATTATAAATGCTGTCATAATGGCACCTAGATGCCCGGATCCAAACTCGCAGGCACTTGGCTGACTAATTGTAGAACTCCTTGGAGTCTGTGGTGACCTTTTCTCCCCATTACATTTCTAAATATTTTGGTTGTCAATTATACACAAGTCCATTTGGAAACAAAAGACTCGCTATTGGTGCTTTAAAAATTGTCCCTGTTCCTTTGAGCTTTTCTGGTTACTTTCTCTCTCTCTCTCATTTCTCTCTGGTTAAAGATGGCCAAATGAGGTCTACTTCGCTTCTGCCTTCACCTAGAGAAGAGCTCGGTGATGAGACCCCAACGTGCCATCTCAGCCAGTTTGCCTTCACACTCATTTCTGACCAGGTAGACAGGATGTCAAAGGTTTTAGTCAATTTCGTCAGCATGGCAAACATATTCGTCAGACATGTGGATTCCTCTTTTTTTTTTTTTTTTTCTCATGACAAGAAATAATTGGTCTTTTCTTCTAAACTGTTGAGATCATGGAGGCAGAGCTGCTGTTTGCCTTTCTGACCTTCATCCCTTTCTTGTCTCAGTTGCTCCATTAGAATCTTCAAGTATGCCATGAGGACAAAGGTTATCATCATGCTCATGGCCTTTCCCCCCATCCAGTTCTCGGAGGAAGGCTTTTCATTTTCTGGAAGCCCTGCAGAGATGAGGAAAGGCTGAAGTGGCCTGGGAGTGCAGTCGGTATATACGTAATAAAGAGTGGAGCCCAGAGCCAAGCCGAGAGAGAAAATGAAGCAGGCAGAATGGGGGCATTAGGGAGCATCTGAGAGAGAGGGGGGTAAATAGGTGTTTTGGGGGAGCCACTGAAAGGTGTAAGAGAGAGAATCAGGGTGAAAGCGATCTAAGAGGCTTGTCTGTGTTTGTTGGGGCTGCCACCACCAAATGCCACAGCCTGGGTGACTGAAACAACCGAAGTCAATTTTCTCCCTGTTCTGGAGGCTAGAAGTCCAAGATCAAGGTTTAGGCAGGTAAGGTTTTCCCGAGGCCTGTCTCCCTGGCGTGCGGATGGCTGCCTTCTCCCTGTGTCCTCACGTGGCCTGTTCTCTGTGCGCGTGCACCCCTGGTGACTATTCCTCTCTTACAATGACACCAGCCTTACTGGATCAGGGCCCACCCTCATGACCTCATTTCATCTTCATCACCTCTTTAAAGGCCCTGCCTCTAAATATAGTCACATTGCGGGTTAGAGCTTCAACATGTGAATTTGAGGCAGGGAACACCATTCCATACATAACAAGGGTTTTAAGGTTATTTTATTGTATTAAATATATGTCTCCCCACCCCCCGGCAACCCCAAATTGGTTTTTTCTAAAAAAAAAAAAAAAAAAAAAATACAGAAAATTTTAAATTGCTTTCTATTATATTTATGTTTTCTGTTGAATTGGTTTTTTTTTTTTCCATGAAACAGATCCACCAGAATTTATTGTTGTTGGACATTGCAATTGTTTTTAATTTTTCAAAACCATAAAGAAAGCAATAAATAATAATACAATTAGATCTCTCTCTTTCTATATATAACCCTGATTAGACCAAACACCCCTGTGAATGTTCCCTGACTCCTCCTCCTTCTCCTTAGCTGTTCCTCTTTGTTTGCTAACTTGTTGAAAATGAGGCACAGACCTCAAAACTTTTTCTTATCTCCCTTGATGAAATCATTGGATCATATGGATTTAAATGTCATTTCTACATTGATAACTCCCAAATTTATATACTCAGTTCAGGCCTTCTACTGTCTTTCAGAGTTATATAATTTACTGTCTCCTGCTACACCTCAGCCTTGGAAGTTTAATAAGCAATTTGAAATTAACATGTCCAAAACCACGCTTGCTTTTTGAATTGGTTTTGAGACAGCATGCGACAAGCCTGGGTCCCAGGCGTCCTGGATTTATAGGGGTTGTACATCGACGTAGGCAACTCTCTGTTACCCAATTTTCAAGAAACTAGAATGTAATAAAACAGTCTTGGTAAGAAAATTAGAAGGCACCTAATTGAATCTCTCATTAAGTTGAAAGTCTTTGTCAGAGTGAACTTACCCTCAGCAAGGACAATTACCATCTGCGAAGAAAGCTGAGAAATGGTTATATTGTTGAACAAACGAATGCCATATCAAACTTTTAGCTTTGGTAGTTATAAATAAGTATTTGTAACTACATGTAGGTCTCTGTAGTTGCAATGCAGATTTTCTTTCGCTATTATGAAAAAGAATTATAGCTTCAAGTCTGCTAGTTTCATTTTGACAATCATCTAAATAAAGCCTGTCATTTAGTGACTGCCATTTGGAACTATCAATAACTGTTTGAAAATAAGCAAACCACAATCTGGATGGGAAAAAAAAAAAAAGCCTGTCCTCCAATACCATGTTCTGCTTCTCTGATTACTGCTGGGAGCTTACACAGAAAGGCCCCTTATCCAGCGCTCCGTGCAGCGGCTGAGAAATCTGGAGCAAATTTTGCGGAGGCTGCAGACACATGTACTATGTCAAACACACGATGCTTGTCAAGGTGCAGTTCTAAAGGATTGGTGGCCTCCTGTCTTCAAGGAGATGCGTGTTGAGAGCATGGAGAAGTGCGCGAGTCATGCTCCGTGCGGAGTGAGAGCATGTCTGTAGTCACTAGACACATCTGAGCTACTGCATCACCTTGAGACAGTTGTTTTTGGGACCTGACCTTAGACCATCTGGCTGAGTGATGCCACAGAACCAATATGTTAAAGGTGGGGCTGGGATTGAGGGGCTGGGTGGGGGGGGCGCGGGTGTTGGGAGAAGAGAAGGATCGAGAGAGAGACATCTGAGTCCTATGCTAGGTGTGCACGGGAGATGATAGGAATCTCTTATTTTTCTGGGGGCAATTTCTAGCCAATCAAATTAACACTGTAATAAGGCTAGTCTTGTGCCTACTTACACAGGAGGATGGAAGTGAGATACGGGCCCAATATTATGAATACCATAAAAGTCCATCTGCATTTCCCTGGTGTGGACCTAGTTGTATTTTTTTAGGTCATTATTATTTATAATCCATTTATATATGGAAGACGACGGTTCTTTATGGTTTGAATGATTTAAATCCGGGCCTTTAAAGCCACGCATGATTTATTTGCACAAGGAAATCATGTTTTCTTTGGAGCTTTTCAATGGAGGCATAATTACAGTGTTGCAAATACAGTGCTCTATTTAAGGGTCTGTCAGCATTTCCATAATAAACCTCTATTTTCAGGAGTCCAGAATATTGCCAGAGAGAGAGAGAGAGAGAGAGAGAGAGAGAGAGAGAAAGAGAGAGACAGGGAGGGACAGCGAGAGAAAGCAATCCTTCTAAAATATAAGATTGGTGGGTCCATCTGGGGATTTTATTTTTAATCCAAATATATGTATGTATTTGTGACCACACGTTCCTCTTTATTTGTGTGGTGGTGCCAGTAATGTGCCAGGCATCTCTGGATCCTGCCCAGTTGGGCTTTGGCTATAAAGCAGGATCTTCCCGGGAAGTGGCAGCTAGCACGTTGGGTGGCTGGCCGGCTCCCTTTCCAGACCCAAGCAGATTGCCAAGCTGCATCTCAGCTTTAAGAAAAGTTTTTTTTTTTTTTTGCCCTTGCTTCTGGTGTGTTTGTTTGTTTTGGTTAACTTAGGCATATGCTAATTTGGATCTTGAATAATGATAATAATAGTGGTATTATCATTATTTATAACAACAGTATGAAGTACAGCGTTAAGTGTTCAGATGTGTCTGGCACTTTCCAAATATTATTTAAAATTTCAGCCGTCCTGCAAAGTAGAAATTATTCGCCCCGATTTTCAGAGGGTGGAAATCAGCAGGGGTGAGGGTGGGGGAGCAGCTTGCCTGGCAGAGAACCAGATAGCAGAGCTCAGGGTAGCTAAGGTCATAGTTGAGATAGCCCGTTGCTGGGCCCTACAGTCTAAATGCAGTAGGAGACGTCTCTCAAATTGGGGTCGCTCCTTTAGAGAGTGAGGTTCAGAGCGGTGCTGTGTGGCCAGCTTGCACTCTACCTGGGTTATCGCCCTTATGTCCCAAGTTTAGCAATGCAGAGTGAGCTTTATGGAGATTGGATAAAATGCCAGGATTATATAACCAGGAAGTGGCAGAGTTCCCAGGTCTGGAATCCTGGTTCTTGACCATGATGCTTTATGGCCCCAAGGGAACCAGTCTCCCTCCGTTTGGAAGGTACATTGGCTGAAGACAGGAAGCCGAAACTCAGGATTCTCCTGCCTTATGTGGGAGAGCCTGCCTTGGAATTGCTGATGGACACTTTCCAGCAGTTTGTGTGTTGGCATTTAACAGGAGGGAAAGGTAATATACACCCCTTTCTCACAGGGAGGACGAGGGACAAGCGGTGGAGGGAAGACCACCCTCCACACTGTGTTCACAGCCAACCTCGGGGAAACTATTTTGTAAACTCCTGATCCCTTGTGGGTGGTGTGATTTAATTCTTTTTCCTTCTCTTTTCTGGGACTGCTTTCGGGTTGCTCGTTCCAGCTGAGACCAGAGGTGGTAATACACAGCCCAGGGAGAAGCAAGAAAAGGAAGCACGTTTTTCATTAAGAAAATGTTCTTCCTTCTTCTGCAAGCAAAATCAGGAAACCGTATGGGGGATAGTATTTATTGAGGTGATCTCCTGCTTTCAGAGTGGAGGTCGAGCCTCAAAGTTCCAAAGAAAGGATTCAAATTACCATTACAAAGCAGAATGCATGTATCTTATTGGAAGGAACTCTTGGAGGCTATAAATTCTGTTCAACAAGTATTTACTGAGGGTCCTCTAAGGGGTTGGTGTTGGGCGTTGTTCTCCATAAGGGAGGTGGCTTGACTGGCATGGAAAATCTGACTCAAGCTAGTGTTGGAAGTGAAATGGTAGGGAGGCCACTCTGTGTGGCCAGCGCCTAAGCACTAATTTGAGCGATCACCACATTAGTGCTACTGGGAACAAGAAGCAAAGTGATCAGTGTCCATTTGGAACCAGAACTATTTATTTAACCAGCCAATATTTACTGAACGTCTACTATCTGCTGGGCACTGAGCTAGGAGCTGGTGATTCAATGGTGAGCCAGACAGATGTTGTTCCTGCCCTCATAGTACTTCAAATCTAGGTGGGGATAGAGACATGAAACAGATAATTACACTAATATTAAATAATTTATTAAGCCGTTATAGCTGTGATAAGTTCTTCAGAGGAAAATATAAGGTCTTATGAAAAAATAACAGAGGGACTAAATCCACTAGAATGCATTCAGCTCTAAGTAACAGAAAACCCAGTCGACAGTGGCTCATGTAAACTGGGCTTATTCCTTCCCCTGTGACAAGGAGTTCAAACGCAGGCATTTTCTAGCATCGATTCAGTGACGTCATCAAAGATCCAGGCTCTTCCAAGCGCCGCCCTCCCCGCCGCCATCTTCGACATATAAGCTTTTCACTCTTGGGCTTGTGGCCTCATGGTGACAGAAGTGTTGCCATGGCTCTACTTCCAAAGATGGGAACACAGGGAAGGGGGTATACCAGAGAGCTCTTTTCTCTAACACAAGTATATTTTAGCAGCAGCAAAATTTTTTTTCCAGAAACCTTTCAGCAGACTTTCTGCTAAGTCATTAGCCAGGACTGGGTTTTTAGAGAAGATGATAGAAAAGACAAAGTAATCAGTCAGCAATTATGTATGTATAACTGTAGGTCACATTTGTGGCATGTTGTACAGACCACATTCATGTGTATTAAGTTGTTTGATTCTCCCATCAATTTTATGACAAGGAGCAGTTTCTCAGATGAAGACATTGGGGCTCAAATGAGGGGCTTGCTCAAGAACTCATCGTCAGGCCTCCTTTGGCCAGGGGTCCTGGATCCTTCCTGGATCCTGGCACTGCCCTGTGTCTACTGGGTTTTGGAGAGTGGGATAATCCTGAGCCCTAAATGCAGCACTTCCCAAAGAGACATGCAGGCATGTGAGAATTTGCAAAAGGGTGAGGGTTAGCTTTCTGAGGTGTTTGCTTGGGGGCTCCAAATTCAGATTTTCCCTCTAATGTTTTCCTATCACCACCCCCAAGATTGAAAGTCACACAGTGGGAAGGCAGGCCAACTGGGAAGAAAGAAGCCTTCTGATAGCAAAGTCAGAATCTCGCAGTGGAGCCTTTGGGGTCCTGACTTGCCAGGATATAAAAGCAGGTATAGAGAATAGCATCCATGGATGGGACTGTGACCTCATTTCCAGACAACTTTGGAAATGTTGCTTTTAAATGTTTTTGAGTAACCTTTCCCAACCCCTGGCACCTAACCCTGGCAAAAAGTGGTGTGTTTAACATCTAGGATACATGAATGAAGATTAAAACCACAGATTCTCGTGGTATTTTAAAGACACCCCGAAAAATGGGTCTGCTAGTCACATGGACCGCCCTACTCCACACCCCTCCCCCAGCCTCCCAGCATGCTGTGCATGCCAGTAACAGCAGGAGAGATGTCCTTGGCCCATTCCACTCTCCCCACCACCTTCCTAGCTTCCTGGACTGGGGCCGTGAGGTTGTCTGTTGTCTGTTGCTGGGTTGGTGGAAGGTAGAGGTCTGTGGAAGCCAACAGGTCTATTGGCTTGGGATTGTCCCATGAAAATCAGGGTGGGCAGGGTGCCCGGAGACGCACCAGCATCCTTGAGTTCCGCCAGTGGAAACAAGAGTCATGTACCCTGTGCTGGAGAATGTGTAAAACTGACACCGTTTACCAGATGTTCCAGGGTTTTACGAGCTTTACAAGGCCTTCTGTTAAGTAACACTTACTTTAAAAAAGTAAACCTTGCCTGCCCTGAGTGGAAAGTTTTGTTTTTGGGTTTTTTTTTTTTTTCAATCTTTTGGGTGAACTCTGCAGCACCTGTTTGCACAGCAGAGCTGTGGCCTGCAAGAAGCTGCTTCTGGTGAGTGACAGGAAGGGGAGCAGAACGTGCCAGGCAACCTGGTCCTGATTTAAACAGCCAGACACCAGAGGCCCAGGCTTAAGGATGCAGAGACCCACCCACAAACAGGCACCAGGATGTGCCCCCCTTTTCTAATGCAATAAATCTGCTTCTGAAATTTTGGGTACAAGTCACTTATTTTTGTAGTCCCAAATAGCATTTTCCTTTCCTATGCAGCCAATTGTTTTTTTAAAGACTTTATTTATTTATTTAAGAGAGAGAGAGAGAGAGAGAGCATGAGCTGGGGGAGGGGCAGAGGGAGAGGGAGAAGCAGGCTCCCCACTGAACCAGGAGCCCGATGTGGGGCTCGATCCCAGGACTCTGAGATCATGACCTGAGCGGAAGGCAGATGCTTAACCGACTGAGCCACCCAGGGGCCACACAGCCAATTGTTTTTAAAACAAATAACTACTGTGCAATTCATCTTTAGAGTACGTTTGAATTTTCAAAAGATAGGTTTGATTAAAATGGCGTCCATCCTTAGCACGGGCTGTAGAATGCAGCCCCTTATGAAGCGGTCATTTGTCATGTGTGGGGTCTCGAAGACGCCATGCAAGATGGTAAACAGGTGCCATGTATGAACAGGCATGAAGAGCTCAATGCAGAATATGGCAAATCCAATCAAGTGAAGGGCAGGAAAACCAAGGTCTGAAATAATCAGATGAGAGAAAGAGAGAAAGGAAGAAGCTGCTCTGTGGAAGGAAGAGGAATTCTGTTCAAGTACGACTGAGGAGTGCTTTCCAACTGGGGACAGGCTTGTTGGGTGGGGAGTGTAGCCACCGAGAAAGCAACAACCTGGTTGGTATGATCCTGCGCCAATCACGGCCACACACAGAGCACCAACTGGAAGTCCTGCCTAAAGGGGCTTTGGGGGTGTTGAAATCCACATAGAACCCCCTTTATCTTATGCAACTTAGTTTTGGAAGGAGGACGAGAGGACAACACTGAGGCTGGTCTGTTGGTCCTGCCAGTATATTTTGAGTAGAACTCGGTTATGCAACTGACTCCGACAGTCCTGAAAATGATAACATCACATGCAGCCTCTACGGGGCAGAAGACTTCTGACTTCTAATCAGAGCGTCCTTAATTGCCTAAGTGGATCTCCTTTGTCTGTCCCCAGGGTCCATTATCAAACGCCGGGCTTTCCTCAGGGGCAGCAGGGCTCTTCTCATGTTCCACAGCATGTGGAACTCAAAGAGGGAAGAGCAGTGTGGAAGGGGGCTCATGAGGTAGCACTGGTTTCCTGGCAGGGGGAATATGGAGGAGGGGGAGATGGGAGATGAGAACCAAGACCGTGAAAGAGAGGGAGGAACGCACCATGCAGAACACAGTATGCGCAGTCTCCCAGTGATGCAGAAAGTATGTCTCTGCTCGTGTACACAGCTATAAAGAGATGGGTCACCCAAACAGGAATGGTGATGAACAGACTAGTGGATTTCAGGTTAGTTTTAGTTGCTTATATTTTTCTAGAGTTTGAATGTTCTGCGCTATTGTTTTTAAATCAGAAAGCAGACTGTTTTCAATGTAAAAATAAAGAATAGCAACAATAAGACAATAACAACAACAAAGGCATGCATTTCAGGGCTCAGGGTGTCCCTCTGCTCCTCTCTCTTCATGGAGCCCTGGCTCCATGAAGGCCCATGAAATGCTGGGAGAAATGGGAAGAAGATGCAGGATGCGGGTCATGTACTTTATGGTGGGGGCCTCAGATCGCTCTCTGGAAAACCAGGTGTTGATTCCAAGGTGATTATGTCAGCAGAGCATCACTAACATCCCTGTAGAGGCTGCAGAGGCCTCTATGGTTCCAGAAGCAAGGCTCAGCCTTAGTTACTTCCCCCTATATTCCTCTTTCCAACAGATAACCACCACCAAGAATGCACATGTGGTCAAATGAAATCAGGTTGATTAACTTGCTGCAGCAAGGGAGAACATATTCCAAACGTGGGCGTCTCAGATGGAAGGAATGGGGAAGGCCTTTTTATGATTTGGACTCATACTGAATGATTATGAGGAGGGGCCTGGGAAAATGAGGTCTACTCTGGATTGCATGCCAACATGAAGTAGGGGCCATTTAGAAGTTGGGTATCTCAGTGATAGGCAGGAGGAAAGAAGCAGAGCTGGGGAAGGCACTGGCAAGGCGATCACTAAAAATGGGGAGGGGGTTGGTAGTCACTTTACAGCATGGCGTAGCCTTGGGGGAAACACAGATTTTTGTTGGCCTTGCCCCGGGGCCTGTCTCCATTTGATGATGTGCAGGGCTGGTTTTCTTGGTCTCATTCCCTGGGGTCCAGAGCTAGCTGTCATTCCTGGAGGGGGGTGCTCGGGGGTGGGGGTCTGATGGAGCCAGCTCTGTCCACAGGCCTGGCTTAGGTGGGTGAGGATGGAATGCACGGTGCTTTGGCTACTGTACGGGACTTCATCCTCCATGGCATTGTGCGGGCCTCAGAAGCTTGTGGAAAAGACTGCTCATCGAGGTCCGTGGGCTAAGTCCTTCACCCCCCGACATGGAGGCTTTTGGAGACAGGTGCTTAACAAGCAAGTACAGATTCCTCCAGCCTCCTGAAAGGTCTTGCCCTCTTTGTAGACTCTGGGTAATGCTGGACTGTGGGGTTTTAGGCCTGGCCTAAGAAACCCTACTTGGAATATTCCTCCAGGTTCACTTCTTTATCTCCATACTTGTTTTCTCACTTGCAAAGAGGGAAAAATTATACCGACTTCTCTGAATAAGGACAGGATGACTTTGAGTAGAACCCACATTGTATTCTCTGAGAACTGGCTTCAAAGAAAAAGGTGATGTAGACAAATGTCAATATCTTCACATGGAGTGGGATCGTCTGTGGCCAGAAGCAAACAGTGCGCTCACCAAGGATGGTGCATCCTTGCCTGCTGCCCCTGGGTACCCTGATGAGTTCTGTTGGTGGCTGCCTCCTGCTTTCCTTCCCTTCCCTTGTCCACCCTGCATGGTGCCTCTTTCAAGCAGACCCCTCTGAGCCTTGGCTTCCACCCCTGTCTCAGACCTGCCTTTCCCCTGCGCCTGTGGCTCTCCTGTCTGAACTCAGCCCTGGTCCCCTTCTCTAAGTAAGAGGGTGGAGGGCCTGAGGCTGAAGGGCTCAAGGGGAAGGTCTCTGCATCTTGGTCTTCTGACTCAGGCCACTAGGCCACCCTGTGGCTGCCCAAAGTGCAGGCATAGACTCTGTCCCAGTGCCTGACCTGGACTTTCTTTTTCTACCGAGGGTCAGAACCAGACTTATAGTCTGCTCACGGGACCTAGCTGTCACCCAGGGGCAATTCATCCTGACTGCATGTGCGTCTGGGTGTGCGGAAAACAACAGTGGCCACCTCAACCAAATGGAGACCTTCCCTTCGCTCACAGCTGTGGTAGGCAGACATGGGAAGGAAGGCGTATGTGCCTGTGACATTAGAATAAGATGAGCAGTGGCTATTTGGGGCTGAGCTACAGCAGGCACTTGGAGAACACCTCAGAACTGCAGACGAAGCCCCGAGGTGGTTTTATGGGGCAATTTCAGCATGGGCAAATATCTGTAGTCTAAAGAAATTATAAAATGTGCCAGTGGTCTGGGAGCTGGACGGGGTACACACTCTGCAGGTATTTGAGATGACCTTGGGATTTGGGGACAGGCCTGTGTGATTTCCTTCACCTAGAAATCACTTAGGCTCTGCCAGAGAAATAAAATAATGTAGATGGCCCTGAACCCACTGCCCCCTTTCCTCCTCATCTGCAGAGAGCAAGGATTTCTTGTTGTTGTTGTGGCCCCCAGGCACGATTTACATTTAATTATTACACTCCAGATTTTTCTGCCCTGCACTGGAAGCCTGAACCAGCTTCCTCTTCACCTCCTGCTCTGGAATAACATGGCTCCCTGTTCACGATCATCTTTGCCATTGGGGTAGGTCTACGGCATGCACCATGTGCGGCTGATCAGTTTGCTTTCATTAAGCTTCAAAGGACAGCCCGAGCCTCCATCTTATCTCCAGTTTGCTTCTTCCTTCCTCTTCCGCAGTCCCTGCTGAGGATGAGAAGTCTGGCCTGCGCTCTCCGATGGAGGCCCGACCCTCATGGTCTGGGACGGCCTCCCCCGATGAATGAATTTCCACAGGGAGCTAATTGCCAATGTTTGTCATTGCTACAGACCCAGACGGAAGAGAGAGGGGGTGCCAGCAGGAAGAAGGGGGAGTTTGCGGCCAGCTGCTGCTGACCCCGCTACCTGAGAGCTCCTAGCAGCAGGCCTGTTTTCAGCAGGGCCTATGGAAAAGCCACGTCCCCTTAAGTGAGGGGCGGCCTACTGAAAATAGGCCCCCACCCCTGCACTTTTGTAGGATTTTCCTTTTAAAACTAACGCGGGGGCCACAGCAGTAACTTTTTGTTCCAGGTAATGACCGGATGGAATTCTTATTTATTTATTTATTTTTTACATCCAGCCCCCGCCTTCTGAGGTCCTCAGAAAGAACATTTGTAACCATGCATTCTTTATGTGGTCTTCGATTAATAAACAGGAACCCACCTTTCTAGACTGACGGAGAAACAGTTTTTTTTTCTGTTTGCTGCTCCTGTTTGTAGGGTCCATGAATGGGGTCTTTGAGAACTTGCCCTTTCGTGGCCAGATATCAAAGTGCTGCTCACACAGACCGATCGACCGCACGGAGGTGCGGCCCTGGGCTGCCGCCCGTGTGGCCGCCCTCTGCGGTTCCCTGCTGGCCGCCTCGTCGGGCCTCAGGGCCAGGCTTGTGATGGCCCCGCTTTCCTCCCTGGGATGAACGCCGACCCACCAGGAAGAAGGGGGAGACCACCAGCATCAATTCTCCTCCAAGTCCTAAAATTACTGTATTTATAATTATGTGTATGTGTTCCCTTTTGTGGACTTCTTCCCCTGGTCACATCCCTCTCTTTGGGAAGAGAAAGTTCATTTGTAAAGATTTCCTGGCCTGATGTTCTTTCCTTTCTCTTCTCCTTTCCATTTCTCCGCCCCCTCTATCCTTTCCCCTTCTTTCCTTCCTTTTTCCATGGCTCCCTTCCCCCTTGTCCTTGGATAGTGTGCCCTGATTCTCCCACGTTACAGGTGGGGGCGCTCTTGGAGTCTTTCCTGGGCCACCTCAAGCTCTGCGCTCTGATGGTTTTGCGGGGGCTTCAGGGAAGCAGCAGGCCAAGCAGCAATGACCATGGTCAGGTCCCTGCAGACAGCGAGGGTGCACGAAGGGCTGGGGCCTTGTCTATCAGTCCTAAAGTCTGAGACTGGGCTGATGAAAGCTTCGAGTTACAGTCAGAGGATCAAGGCACAGCAACAGGAAGCGTGTTGAGCTTTGTCAACACGTTGGTGCTCTGAGGGCTCTTCCGTCCGGGGAAAGCCATCTGCTAATCTTGGGCTTCCATTTGACTCATGCTGGGCAAAATGCTGGGAAGCAGCTTTGGGGTGTCCGTAACTAGAAGCACAGACCTGGCAGTTGGCCTGGTTTGTGGGGAGGAGGCAGAAATGAACGCATCCTATCTCTCCTGCCTCTTCCCCTCTGGTCCTGTCCCCACCGTATGGATCTGTCCGGAAGATGGAGGTATGGCTACCTCGGGTTAAGTCTTGACAGGCTCCGAGTCATCCTGACTCTGCCACCATCTTTGAGAGCTTCCCAGGAAAGGCCTTGCAGAGGTGAGGAGACACTCAGGCATAGTTAGAGCAAGGTAGGTGGTCAGGGAAGGGAGTTTGGAGGCTGTCTTTTCTATTATACAGCTTGTCCCAGGTAAAGCAGCTCAGGGGACTCTCACCATGTAATTCTTTAGTTGGAATCTAATGAAGCGGGATTTTTGGGTCTCCTGTGCCCTCATGTATTGTCAGAGAGGGAGTCTGAATTTGATCTGCGTGGGGAAGAGACACTGAGTCGCAGGAATGGTAACCTGTGGAAAAATGGAGGAGAGACTCGCCCTTAGTTCTCTCCACGCCCCCTGTCCCCGCCATGAGTCTCAGAAGCCCCTATGAGACAAGCCAGGAGGGAACCGTCTATGCTCACATTACAGATAAACTCACAGCTTTCACCCCTGCCCTACCCTGTACTCGTGCCGGTGGAGAGGAAGAGGAAGAAACATGAATTGGCCCGAAGATGCTTGCTGTGAGTCTTAGAAGCCCTGATGGTTGTTCAGAGGATGTCGTCTGCCTGATTCTCCCATAATCCCCAGCCCTCTTCGTAGGGATAATGTCAGGGGGCAATGAGGAAATGATGGGAGTCAACTCTCACAAGAGTGGTGCTGCTGTGAATGGCAGGAGGTGTAAAGATCCTTTGCCAAGTGCGCTCTGGTTTTCAACGTTTCCATGCCCACTGTGGAAACTGGCCTGGCTTCTCCACACACCTGGTCCCGTCCTTGGCTTGGTCCTGACAGTGCCCCCCACCCACCCGGTGCCCAGTCTCTAAGACTGAGATCACCAACATCTCCAGGAAGCTAAAAGAGCATTCCACTCTTCCCCCTGATCTGAGAAAATAAAATTGGGCCCCTGGATGTATGTCCAGGCCATAGGGTAGGTCAGAGGCTTCCAGAACAAGGGCTAGATCCTTGTCATCTGGAGTACCAAAGTAAGCCCCTGGAGGGCCAGGAGGGGAGATTTGATTAGTGAGGGATTCAAAGGAAGTTAGGCCAGGTCCCAGAAGGCGAGCAGCAGGAGAGTAAGAGTTGTAATTAAGAGTCATCACAGCCCAGTGTTAGATCTGTGCTTTTTTTTGGCTCTGCAGCGCTTTTGTTGTCCTGATGCATGTTGCTGGTGGTGAACAACTGAGGGGTGTGGCTTTTTCCGAAGGTCTTATTGTGGAAAGAATAACTTTGGATATCCCCTTATTATCCTGAAACATGCCCCGGAGCAAAAATTTGAGCAAGTCCCTCATTTGCCAAACTGCTTCTTCCACCTGAGACAGCCCAAGGTTCTGGAAGATGCGGCCGGTTCTGTTCTCTGGCTTGAAGCAAGGCAGAGGTATTGGTCTGAAGTGTCAGGTTTTCCCGATCCCGGGCTGGGCACTATATATAATCCAAGAGAGAAACCAGTGTCTGCTGCAGCACTGACCAAAGAGTATCAGAACCTCAGAATATTCCTCCACAAAGGGGGCTTTGAGGCGGAGTAAATTTGGAAAATTCTGAATTCTACATCCCTCTCAAGGATGTTATGTTAAGGTCCTGAGAAGTCCTACAGAAGTCCTACAGTGGGGAAACCAGTTAACTTTGTTCAGCTCAGAATGGGTTGGCATTACCTGGAAATTCACGGAACCGAATTTTCATGGAGCTCCATTTCATAGCCCATGGGAAAAGTAAAGTAAAACACAGTAAAATAAACTAAAATATAGGTAAGGAGGACACAGTAAGTTTCTTCCCAATGCACAAGGGACTGGGATAGGAGATTTTGGATTGTACACATAGATACAGAGAAAATTTAACATGAGATGTTTTTCTGATTTGGTTTTCACGTCTGCAGAGATGTGTAACACACTGTTGGGGGTTGCCGTATAGCTGTGTAAGACACAGTCCCTACTCTCGTATTGTTGAGGAGGCAACACACGTACGCATGTACACACACATTCAAGATAACTATCTATGCCTGAGGGGAGAAGCTAGGGCTGACTGGAGTGGAAATGGTGCCGGGCAGAAGAGGAAGGAATGAATGTTGGTGGGGCTGGGGAGGAGCCGGTGAAGGAGGGCCAGGAAGGAAGGTGTCCGGTTCTGTCCTGTCCCAAGCTCAGGCCTGCTTTCGCTCTCCCTCATGTGGTTCTTCCAGTCTGAGGAGAGCAGAGGAGTTGGGCCTTGACAGAATTTGGAGGGGGGGGGGGTGGGCCATGTGGGGGTGGCGGCAGCTCTCTGGTACCGAACTCAGAGCCTGTCAGGGAAAGGTCAGCCGTGGCTTTCTCTGGAGGAACTTCCTTCCCTGCCTCTAATTTGAAGGGCAGCTTTAACTTGTCCAGTTAGCCACATGCTGAGGGCGGAGGGCAGAGGAACCTGACTCCGGGTGCTTTTGGTCACCGCGGACTGTCTTGTGCTCAAAAATCTCTGTGGCCTTGGGCCTGGCAGGGGGAGTAGGACAGAGCCCACGATGACACCCCGATCTGGGACGCGTTTCTGTGCCCGGAGGAGGATGTGACAGATGTGGGTGCACCCGCCGCCAGGCAGCACCGGTTGAGGGACCCAGCTGCGGTCAGGGCGAGGGGCATTCCTGGCCCCTGCCTCACGACCGTCCTGGCAGCTGCCTGGGTGTGGCCCCACATTCCACGTGTGACGCCACTGTCGCCAAGCCCTGAGTGCGCCAGAGCGTCCTCGGGCCGCAGGGCTCCGCTCCGTCCCCGTGGCAGTGACCCACACCCCCGAGGCAGTGCCAGTGGGCGGATCCAGTTCTCTATCTTGGCCGCCAGTCTGAGAAGCAGAAGCCAAGTTCACAGCCAAGGGCTCAGAGTCAAATTTGTTTTAAGTCATTAAAACGTACGACTTACTAAAAACTGGAGGTAGGGAGCAAAGACAACTGGAGGCAGAGATGAGAGTCCAAGAGAAAACACCAAGATGGAAAGGGTCTGTCCATTTCCAACCAACTGGCTCCTATTCTGATCCTATACACTAGGAGGCAAAAGCTTTTGGCTGCATTAAGAAGGAAAAAAACCCAAAAAACCAGAAGTAGAAGAAGAGGTGTGTTTGTTTTGTTTTGTTTTGTTTTGTTTTAGGTAAAGAAAAATAGGTCAAGAGATTACTGAAAGGCTTTCTGATGACCTCATAGCTCAAGGTCCTCGTTCCAAGTAATGTAACAAACAGGGGAAGGCAGTGACAGGAAACGTGACAACTCAGCGGACTTCCACACTGCAAGCATATGTGCATTTTCTCATGTAACCGCTTTAATCCGAGGACCTTAAAACAGTTCACAAATTTACAATAATCAAACCTGAAGGAGGGCAAAATGTTGTGTTGCTCATTTTATAGATAGGTGGACTCCAGCATGGAGAGCGTCCAGAACCCGCCAGGGAGAGAGGCCTGCCCGGGGCTCAGAGACTTCCCGGGGCCCCGAGGAGACCCCCCTCCCTCCTGGCAGGCCTGCCCCAGGGGCCCGCCCCTCAACAAGCAAATAGCCATTGGCCAATTGTCACCTCCTTTCCTGTTAGTTTAAAAAATATGTCTATACTTAAAAGTTACAATAAAGATCATTTCAAAATAATATATATAGGAGAATACATAATGTGTAATAAAAATTTTTGAACAAAAATTTAAAAAAATCATACTTTGCTAAGATTGGGTTCCTTTTTACCCAGTGGCCTCATTTTATTCTCTTGTTTTGCCTTCACAAGTCAGTGAAAAGGCAGCGGTTCAGAAAGAGGTTTTTCTTTTCCAGAAGGAGAAGGAAACTGAAGAGTTGCCTGTTTAGATGAAATGCGGTAAGATGACTGGAGGGGAGGAGGGTTGGGGGAGGGGAAGAAGGGGGTAGAGAACCTTGTTCATCTTGTTTGAAAGTGCCCCAGAAAATATTTATCTTAGTTTACCTCCGAAGGGCAGGAAGTTTTAAGAGCATTGCGAGCTTTCACTTGCATTTGGGATTTTCCTTCCCAGCTTAGGCTTCCTACAATGGAGGACACTCCGTTCTCCCTCGGGGACCTGGGCTAGAAGGGGGCGAATGGGGCCAGAGCGGCTGTGACTTTAGGGCAAGAAGTGTCTCAGGTTCCTCAATGCCCACCCAACTCAGTTGGTGTCTTGCCCTTCATTTTCTGCGTTTGAAAGCGAGGAATAAAGATATTTGCCCCGAAACTCACAAGCATATTAGATGCTCTGTGCTGTATTTATAAACGGCTTTCATCTTTGGTTCCACAGTGGTGTGTCATGCACCCTAATGATGGTCACATCAACACTTCCTTGCTGTTTGCATAGTGTCTGGCAGTTTGCAAAATGCTTCCGCATATGCTCCCCAAAACCTCGGGGGAGGCCAGGCTCTACAGACAAGTTACCAGTCTTATTTGAACACTCCCATTTTAATTCTGGGATCTCTTGAAGGCTGTCATTGATCTGAGTGCTTGCCCCCAGACTCTTAAGGTAATTATAAACCATCTGTGAAAGAGACTGGTCAGGCTGGTCTCCAGGAACACGTGGTACCCAGTCCTGGGAGTCAGACAATTCACACATGAAACTGGTATTAGTCTGCTTTGTTTGACTATTTCAGATTGGTCATCAACATCAATAAAATTACCCAATAATTCTCCCTCCTCCCTCCCTCCCTAGTCCAGTGTCCTTGGGCCTTTCAGGGAGTGTTCCAGGGTCTCAGATCTTGTCAGGGCATTGTAGATCTGAGCAATTCTCAATTCTCCATTCCTCTTCTCATCCCCACTCACAGTCTTTAAATCCCCAAAATACCAAGGTCAGCAAAAATCCTACAAGCGAGCTTCATTTTGAACGGAGGTGAACGGCCTCAATGGAGATCTTTCTGTCCTTCTGGAGAATATTAATAACCCGACGAAACATGGTGTAAATGTAATTCACTTACCTGCTCTATTCTGGAGACAACGTGGAGGGAAAGTTGGGGATGGCGAGGGGCCTTATGGGTTTTCATCCTCCATTACTCAGCAGGGAAATGCTTCTCATGGTGTTCCACCACAAGTCATACCATGTGTCACGATGCATCACATTGACTCATGGCCAGATCTTGAGAAAAAGTCACAGAAGTCAGGAAATTCCCAGAGAATGCTCTCATTTCACCCTCTGCTGACCCTGCAGTGAGAGAGCATAGGTAGTAGGGTGAGGCTGGAGGACATCTTGAAACAGGAAAAAATCAAAGCCCTTCTGTTGCTTCTGCATGCCTGCGGTGGGGAAGAGTCCTTCCCGGCCTGGCTGAAAATGCGGGGTCGGCCTTGAGCCCCGGTGACCTGGGGGCAGCCAGCACTGGTCTGTTCCTTCATTCTAGACTTTTATTTTTGCAAATAAATAATTTTATTTATTATAAATAATAAACCACCCGGCTTTGTTTCTCTCCGGGGACCAGCATCTTTCCCTCTGGGCAAATCAAGATGCCCATGACCTCCCCTTCCAATGGATAAAGCCAAATTTAGAGTTGGGGTTGCTCATTTGAGCTTTGTATATAATTGAGACTGGCACAAAGGGTTATCATTAGAAGGAATGGCATGAAATGAAAAAAAAAAGAAAAAGGAAAGCTGGTACCCAAATTAGAAAAGATCTTCTGAGGAGAGACACAGTGCTAAGGCTGGAAGGGCTAATCTCGGTGGAGTCCTTAGGAGAAAGGACAGAGCATTAAAAACGCCCGGATGGGGCAGTTAGAGAAGCTAATACGGCCATCTCTTAGGATCATTTGCTTCTAAGCTAGGCAGATGCGGGGGGAACCGTCGTAATAGGTGGCGACAGACACCAGAAGCATCCATTGTTAAGAGCCAGGGACTGCTCCCAGGGCTTCAGAGAACACTGGAGAAACAGGGTAATCTGCTTAATAGATGTTTGCCAAGTGTGTCCAGAGCTGGGCACCGTCACTTTGGACCGTATCACAATAGAGGGTCCTGGGGGATCCTGAGCCCTTTGCTCAGTCATTGACTTAGGGAACTCCTTTGTCTAGAACCCGGCTGTTCATTGCCTGGGGAGATGGGACCGTCACTTGGGGAGCCCACTGCTTCCTTACTCAGTGTGGGTCAAGGGGGCACCATGAAGCCAGCCAAGGAGGCTTCCTCTCTGAGGTGCTGTCCCCACTGTGCTGGGGTCCTGGGGCCTTGTTGTGTGAAGAGGACCCAAAGGGCCCAGGTAATGGGCCCAGCGCTGCTCTGGTCCAGGTCCCGGCCACCTCGAGCTCCCCTTTTGGACTCACATGGGGGAAGCTGGCAGCCCCTCGCCAGACTGTCTCTGCTCCCTGCATTCCTGGTGGCGTCCCAGTTCTGTGTGACCCCAGGCTCTAATCTTGGGTTCATTCAGACTACCCAGCTGGCTCTGCTCCGGGCTTCCTGACCTTGTTAAAAGCAAACTGCCGTCTTTTACAACCCGGTTCTTTCCATCAAGTTCATCAAGCACTTGCTCTTTTACAAGCGAGATGGCCCCTTTGGTGAGCTCTTCCTGGCGGGGGGTGGGGGGATGGGGGGCTGGTGGGCGTGGGCAGGGAGCCTGGGCTTCAGCAGGGTCTGGTCTGTGCTATATTCTTTAATGACAGTTAAAAAAAAAAAAAATGAAGTTCAAAGGTGAATGACCCTCCAAGAGGAAAGATTAAATGGGTTGATTTGGGAACTGTTCAACCCTGGAGGCATTGCTAAGGAACATAATCTATTTTGAATTTTTCTTCACGAGCCTAAGTTGGTTATAGTGTGGGAATAACTTTTTCATTTTGTCTCTCCCTTTCTCCGTGCCACAAAAATATTCATGGCAGGGAATATATAGGTTGTGTAAATGTCCCTTCAAAAAAGCACATATAGGGATTATGTATAGTCAACATGTGTCTCCTTCCAAATGGGGATGTTCGCAGAGACAGATAGAGATATGCTTCATACCCTGTATGTGAAGAAACAGCCAATTTAGAATTTGGCAGAGCAGCCCGGCCCGAGTGAGTAGAAAAGCTTGGCTTGGGGCTTAACAAACAATCCCATAAAACCCACACTTGCTTTTATTGAATGGTGATGCATGAGAGACCCAGGGTGGCCAGCTTGAGCGAGGACAGGAGCCAACATTCATAGTATTGTCCATAAAGGGTGGCAGCAAAGTTTCTTTTTGCTGAAATTCAATCTATTCCTAGAAAAAAAAAATGCTTCTAATACTGGTTGGCTGGGCTTCACTCTTGCGCTTCTTTCTGCTGTGATATCATTTAAGTTCCTTTCATGTTCAAGAATACAATGTCTTTTGCATTTGGACTTCTTGCCTCCAGCCTCTCCCCCTCCAGTTCAGCCTCCACAAGGCTGGCTGCCAGAGGAATCTTTTAAAAATGCAAATCAAATCTATCACTCTTCTACTTAAAAGCCTTCAGTGGCTCCCCATTGCCTGCTAAAGTTCAAATTCCTTAGCTTCGCAGACAAGCTCCTCAGCCATCTGTCCGTGTTAACTTTTAAGTCATGTCACTCAAAGTCTCCCATCCCTGCGCACCCTACACTCCGGCTATTTCAAACTGTCAGGCCGTAATCTCCAGGCCTCGTGTATTTGCACCCATCATTCCCTCCACTGGGAGTGCCTGGGGACATGAGTGGATCAGTGACAGCATCCGCCGCACAGAGCAAGGGGGGACAGAAGGCTGATGTGGGGGGAATGCAGGTAGCACTTCCAGCTAAGGTATTCGGAAAAGGCCTCTTGAGAAGGGGACTGAACAAAGGTGGAAGGAGATGAGGGAGTGAGTCGTGCAGATACCCAAGGAAGGAGCATTCAGCAAGTGCAAGAGCAAACGGCAAGTGCAAAGGTCCTGAGGTGGGAATGTGCCTAGTACCTTCAAGGCATAGTTGGGGCAGAGTGAATGAGGAAGGCGTGGGGCAGCTAGTAGCCTGGCTGAGGACCATGGGGATCTTTTTTTTTTTTCCCCCAAAGATTTATTTATTTCTTTTGGAGAGAGAGAGAGAGCATGAGCAGGAGGGGCAGAGGGAGAGGGAGAGGGGAGAATGTCAAGTGGACTCCTACTGAGCGCAGAACCCGACACGGGGCTCGGGTTCTGCTACAGCCAACACACGAGGCCCTCCACAAACAGATGCCCAGTAGCCCTGGCCAAGATGTGGCACGGGGCCCCATGACCCCAAGATCACGACCCGAGTTGAAACCGAAAGTCAGATGCTTAACTGACTGAGCCACCCAGGTGCCCCCATGGGGCTCTTGAACTGAAACAATTCCCATCTTTTTTCCAGCGGCCAGTGGCCCTAGTGAGAATGCGTGGCCCTGAGAAGCCAGAGGCTTGGCTGGGAAGTGCTTGGAGGGTTGAAATCACTTTGTTTATGGATCTAAAAGTAGACAGAAATGTCAGGCTCTGGACTTTATTTTCTTCCAACCTATGTGTACACAGTCTCAACAAAGCCATTTTAGAGTCGTTCACACTGGTGATTGAAAAAGGCACCGTCTCGGATGCTGCAGTCTTGCTTATGTCCAGGCCTGAATAAGTGATGCTTGTCCTCAGGCCCCTCTGTGGGGTGTTTAACCCACGTCCGACCTACATTAGTCCCAACGGCAATTTATCTGATCAGTCCTTCCCCATTCTTCCTTTACAAACAGTCCCAGAGATGTCATATGTAGACCTTCTCTCAAGCATTTGGGTAAAACTGTGAATTAAGGTGTCACGCCTTCCCCCACCTGTTTTTACTGTGGCAAAATACCATTTTAACCGTTGTGAAGTGTACGGTTCTGGGGCATTAAGTACCTTCACGATGTCGGTTAGTCTTCACCACAGTCCCTCTCCGGAACGGCTTCATCCTCCCCAGCCAGAGGGCTGCCTGGTTAAACACTAACTGTCCACCATTCTCCCCTCTGTCTCCGTGAGTTGGGCTACCCCAGGGACCTCTCACACAAGGGAAGTCGTACAAGATTTTGTGGATAGGCTTTTGCGGCTGGCTTATTTCCCTTAGCGTATGTAACATCTTCAAGGTTCATCCCCTCGGCATGCGTCAAACTTTCCTTCCTTTTTAAGGCTGAATAATATCCATATATAATATATATGTATGTATATATATGTACATACACACACGCACACACAGCCTGTTGTTTACCTATGCATTCATTTATGGACCTTTGGGTGAATAATGCTGCTGTGCACATGGGCATACAGATACCTGCTTTCACGGCTTTTTCTCCTCTTCTTTAAAGGTACTTTTTTGAACAGGAACACATCTTGGCTGCCTGAATCAGTCTCTGTGGCTGCCCTTCTCCCTTGTCACCTACTTTGCTTTATTAACTTGATTGATGATGAACACGCCTCTTTAGCTCAACCCTCAGCCACTAGGAAATTAGAGGCTGAATAATTCACACAGAAGTAAAAGGGTGATGACTTTTCTCATATCACTCCCCAGGAAGTTACTAACACTGCAGGAAACAGAGACAAGGATTTCCCCGAGGCTGGGTCTTCTGATCCTGAGAGGGCGGCCCCTCAGAGGCTGCAGACTAGAGCAGACGGGCAGTGTTTTTCCTGCGAGAGTCCGTGCCACATCTTGGCCAGGGCTACTGGGCATCTGTTTGTGGAGGGCCTCGTGTGTTGGCTGTAGCAGAACCTGGATGAAGACAAGGCCGTGGTTTCAGGGTGCCCTGAGCCAGCCCAATTCATTCAGTGGCTATAGACTGCACCTGTTACTATTACTTGGGTAGCTGGCCTAAATAGCACTTGATCTTGAACCAAAAAGATGCAAACTGCAAAATAAATGTACATTTTAAAAGTTCACTTTCAAAAGAGAGGAGGCCCAGATAGGAGGGAGAATGGAATCAATAGGAATGAGCACTCACGTGGGAGTCAGCCAGAGACAGGTGAGGATGAGGGTCTTGTTAGCCGTGGGCTTTGGCCAATCTATCCAAATTCTGCGAGCCTCAGTTTTCCTATTGGCAAATGGGCAGAGCGTCATTGTTGGGAGTAAATGAGAAATTAATGAATATGAATAACCTATCTGCATATTAGCATTATAATCACCTGGGATGCTCTTTTTTAAAAGATTTATTTATTTGAGAGAGAGGGAGCTGCAGAGCATGTGAGGAGGGGAGAGGCAGAGTCTCAAGAGAGACTCTGCACTGAGTGTGGAGCCCATTGCGGGGCTCGATCTCACGACCCTGAGATCACGACCTGAGCCAAAACCAAGGATTGGACACTCCACCAACTGCACCACCCAGGCGCCCCTCACCTGGGATGCTTTTAAAAACATAGGCTGCCTGGGCGCCATCCCCAGAGACCCCAATTTAATTGGTTGGGGGCATCAGTAGTGTTTACAAAGCTCCCCAGGTGACCTTAATATGTAGTCAAGATGGCAAATCACTGGCCTCGGGTGTAGGAGACTCTCTGTGAATGTGGGCCCTCCATCTCAGCCTTCCTATCATGCCGGCAAAAACCCCATAAAACACGTTCCCTCCTTCACACGGAATGGCCTTGGCATCAGCGGCCTTGATTCGTACCCCAGCCCTATGACAGTGAGCCGGACACTGAACATATCAGAGCTTTAGTTTCCCCGAACAGTAAAATGGGGTTCAGAACAGAGTCTGCCTCAGTGTTCCACAACCAACCATCAGAAGAGGTAACTTAGCACATGGCCTGATGCTAGGAAGCACCCTGTAAAGGCTGGCTCTTCTTGCGAACATGGGGAGAATGACAGTGTCATCTGCACTGGGCCAGCCCTCCCCACGCCCCCCAGAGCAGCTGACCCTCCTCCCTCCCGCCTGCCTGCCTGGCCGGGCTGTCCAGCTTCAGCTCTCCTGCTGAGCCACGTTCCTGGGAGATGCCTGGTGAGAACTTGGGCTCAGACTGAGTCAGAGGTATTTGCAGACTTGACTCACCAGGTCTTAAAACCAGAAGACTGCCCTGTGGGTCTTATGACGTTCCTGGAAAATAAAAGAAGTGAATATTATTGGGTTGAGTTCATCAGACACTCACCCTCCCTTTTGTGTGTTGGGCGCTCTGAAAGGAGCAAGCAGCAAGCCAGCCAAGTCTGAGCCATCAAAGGAAAGGGCCCGGCTGCAGTGCTGAGAGATGTTGTTTCTTCTGCAGACAGGTTTCAGCCTCTTCCCACAGACTTCTGCTTCTCTGGCTCCCCAGGGCTACCCCGATTCTCCTCCCTCTAGGTTCCTGGGAAAATGTTCCCAAGGGCTGCCTCTCTGGTGAGGTGTGTCAGAACTGAGCTATGCTGGAGGGCTGGGTGTGGGCTGGGAAGGGCCATCTGGACTCCAGAGAGCAAGAAAGCGGACGTTCTCCTTCTGGAGTGAGAAGTTCTGGAAACTTAACACTGAAGCAACAACCAGGCAGGGCACCCATTTCTCAGATGCCTCCTGTATCTCTGAAGATAGTAAATCCTAACATTTCCACATTCCGGCTGTCTCTAGAAACTGTCTACCTCTCTGCATCTCTAGAGCTGCTGCTTTAGCAAGAGCCACTGTCATTTTGTAATTTCTCACCCGCTGCTGCAAACTCCTAACCGGTCGTCTGCTCCTACTCTATCTACTCCCTGTGCAAACAGCCAGGTGAACTTTCCAAAATACAAAACTAATTATATCACACACACACACACACACACACACACACACACACACACACTCATGCTTAAAACTTTCCCAAACTTTTCCATTGCTCTTAGGATAATGGCAAAACTCCTTAACAAGTTCAGCAAGACCATGTGTATCAGGATTTGGTGTGGTTGTGAGTGATGGAAAACCCACTTTAAAGGGGTTTGAACAGATAAGATTTTATTCTCTTATACAAAAAGTCTGCAGTCGAACCAGCTAGGATTGGCATAGCAATTCCCCAAAGTTATCAAGGACTCCGTGCTCTGCTCTATCATCCTTAGCAGATGGTTTCCACCTCATGGTCCAAGAGGGCTGCTTGGGCAGCAGCCATTGCAACCAAATGCCAGGCAGAGGAAGGAAGAATTGCACACAGCACTTCTACTGGCATCTTTCTGCCCAGAGTTTAGTTACTAGCTGCAGCTAATTGGAAGAGAGACTGGAAAACGTAATCTTTATTTTAAGTGGTCATGCACCTAAAAAAGAGGAAGAGAAAAATGGATGTTGGGCAACACTGGCAGTATATATCATACACTCCATCTTCTCCTGACACCTACTCTCCTTGAGCATCGTCTCACCTCATGCTTCCTTCCCCTAGCTATCTCCATTCCTGTCACAACCGGCTTTCTCTAGGAGTCCCACATATTTGCAACACTTCCCTCCTGCCACAGGCCCTTGCTCAGACTTCAACATTGTCCCCTCTTCTGATTTGACTTCTCATCCTCTAGAACTCTGCTCAAGCAGCATTTCCTCAGGGAGTCTTCCTTGGTTAGGTCAACCCTCCTATTTAGATGCTTCTAGCATGTCGATGGTATCATCGTTGCAATTACACATTTATTTTATGCAATCATTTGATTATTTTCTGCCCCCACAATGAGGTCAGAGTTTAGGTCTGGCTTTGCACAGCATAGAGCATTCTGCGGGGCATACTGTAGGTACTCAACAAATATTTGTTGAATGAATTAATGAATAAATTTCACTGTTATCTCATACAAAATAAAAGAGGCTAAGACTCAGCAAAAGATTTTCCTAGGCGAGTGGGAGTGGTGGTGGGTGACCAGGAGGGCCGGGGAGAATCCTAAATGAGAGGACTTCCCTGAAGAAGGGGAAGCCAGTGAGAGGAGCAGGGTTTATTTGCAAATGAATGGCAGGTTCCCCCAGACAGCCCCAGGCTTCCTCTCTCCGCCAGGGGCATCCCCAGAGCAAGGGTAGCCCCAGGTTGGTGGGTGTACGTGGTGGTGGTGTTGGTGACTGGGAATGCCAAATGGGTGTAAAACAGATTTTAAAAAGGTGGCTACTTGCCAGCGAAGAAATGATTCAGTCTGACTCAGCAATAAGATTGAAAAGAAAGTGATCAGAGGACCTTGACCCTGGATAGGAAGCGGTCACTTTCGGCCAAAGGTCAGTGACCAGCGAGAGGGAAGGCAGCTCCATGCATGGTCACTGCCGACATCTTTGCAAATGCGGAAAACAATAATCCCATCACATGCCTGGCAACTTCATGCACTTCCTCCCAATCTTTATTTTACACATTTTTCTATAAGCAGTTGAACTCATCCACAAAACGTGATTTGACAATTTCCTCTCTCACTGAACAGGAGAGCACGTGTTTCTAAACTGCTTTCCGGAGAGGGTGTACTGATCTACTCTACTACAATGTGTTAGACTGCCTCTCTCCTCACAGTTTTTGCCAATTTTACCAGTTGAAAATAACAATGTATTATTCCTAATTCCTAATTATTTCAGTTCATAACTCACTATTATTTTAATTCGCGGTTCTTTCATGTCTAGAGAGAATGAACACTTCTCAAATGCTTCTTAGTTATGTATGTTTTTGATAATATATATTCAATATGTATATTTTTCAATCTATATATTTCAATTCATAATTCATTATCTTAATTTGCACTTCTTTCATTTCTAGAGAGAACAAAAACTTTTCAAATGCTTATTAGTTATACATATTTTTTCCAAAACCGACTTTTGCAAAGTTATTTCTAGGATGGTAAATAGAAACCAGCATCACCAAAATTTGGTTAAAAGTCACCTTTCCCACCTCCAGAAGTAGCATCTCCCCCAAATGGTTGTATGTGTGAGGGAGATGGGGGTAGCAATGGGGAGAGGAAGGAGTGCCATGGACTCAATGGTTGGGGGACCCTGGTTCCCACACCAGCCTCCCGTACACCTTTGGAAGGGGGAGGCTCCAAGCTTCCTGAGCAAACCAGCGCTAACTAAATAGATGGCGGATGTTTGCTGTGCAGCTTTTTTGGGTTGCCTCCCCAATCTGATCCACGTGATGGGTTTTGATATCCCCTGAGAGGCAAACTGGGAGCCAATGGCCCAGGGGAGGGACTGTGTCTCATGTGGTTGTGTCTCCAGAGCCCAGTAGGGCACCTGGCATGTGGTCCTCCCTCGGTACGGATTTGTTCTGTGACTGAATGATGGAAAGCCTGAATAGTTGTTAGGAGACAGGAGACTGTGTCCTTCTGTGTTCTCTGTTCTCTGCTAGGTCACTAAACAGCAAGTCCCTCTCTCGAACAGACCTCCATCTCTATACCTTCGGAAGTTAATCCAAACAATAGCAAACATTCCTTCTAACTCTGAAATTCTATGAAAACACCTAAGCTGTTTTGCTTTTCTTTTTAAAAAGTGTCCTCATCTATGAAACAAGATAAAAATATTGACCTCCCACAAGGTTGCCAGATAAAATATGGGACACTCAGTTACATCTGAATATCAGATAAGGAGATACCTTTTTTAGTATAAGTATGTCTCAGATAGTACATGACTCTGAAAATAATTGAAGAACTGAATGATTAAACAACATCTAGCTGGATCAGTTTATTACATTCATTCAACAAGTATTTATTGAGCATCTATTAGGTGCCAGATATTGTTTAAGCCTGGTGACACAGCAGAGAATAAAATAAAGCTGTGTCTCTGTTTTCATATGACTTCCATCCTTGTAGACAAAAAAAAAAAAAACATAAAATATCAGGTGGTCATAAAGCTCAGAAGACTAATAAAGCAGGATAAAGGTTAGAGACCATGTGAGGGGGGTGAAGGAGGGAATCAAGCAGTCTGATGAACTTGACCTTCTGTACCTGAGAGCTCCCCACCCCCACCAAGAGCTGTGTTTGTAACAACAGGACCCTGACATTATTTTATAGCAATCAATGAAGCTGCATAAAAATGATGTCATTGATTCAAAGGCACCTGTCCAAATCAGGGATAAAATGATCAGTTGCAGGGATGGAAGAGACCTATAAATCATTTGGAGCAGATTTTAGCTGAGCTGGGGCTGCAACCAAGTTCCCTGACAGCTGGGAGAAAGTTCAGGAAGGTCATGTACATATTAAAAAGATGTTTCTGTTTTCAATTTCTGTGTGCCAGTCAGGGTGGATCGAGTCCTGACAACTTGATGTGTTTTTGAAGTTTTAGCTGGAACAACAAGGAAGGGTTTTCCTCTTAAGAAGTCTCCATGCCAGGGCATCTGGGTGGCTCAGTTGGTTAAGGGTCTGTCTTCTGCTTAAGTCCTGATCCCAGGGTTCTGGGATCAAGCCCCTTGTGGGAAGCCTGCTTCTCCCTCTCCTCCCCGTTCGTGCCCTGTCTCACTCTCTCTCTCTCTCTCTCTCTCTCAAAAAAATAAAATCTTAAAAAAAAAAAAAAAAAGAACCCTTTATGCCTCCTGGAGCCAGTGCTTTGAGGTGCAAGGCTGGGCTGGGGACCATCAGACTCACTGCTGAAGAGGCCCCCTATCTTATTCTCCTACCAGCCAAGAGAGGTCCATCATCAGCATCACCACTCTTACTATACTCATGACCATATCAGACTTGCAGGTGGTTCCTCTACCCCTGGTTACCCGAGTTTCTACGGTCATGAATCCTATGTTTCGTTGCGAAGGTATATATTTGGTCTACAGCTTTGCTAGGCAAGGTATGGTTCCCAGGCCAGCAGCATCCACATCATCTGGGAGCTGGCTAGAAATGCAGAGTCTCAGGCCCCACCCCTGACCTGCCAAGTCGCAGCCTGTCCTTTCTCAGCGTCCCAGGGAATGGCACGCACGTTAGCATTTAGGAAAGACTGTGCTAGAACATTTTGTGTGCTTGTGTCCATTGCATTTCACACATTAGACTTGTATTTGACTGAACATATATGAGCCTTGGATGTGTGGGGCTCATTAACGTCTTCCTCAAGCAAGACCAGCTCAGTTTGTAGAGGTCTTCTTATCATTTTCAACTCACAGGAGTTAATGCGCTTACACGTGTCCGTAGATTCTTGGATTCCAAAGGAAGATCCTCATGGAAACCTGAGGAAACGAAGTTTTGGTGGAGAGGAGGCAGTTCCGTGAAAACTAAGAGCAGAAGGTGCCCAGGAGATTTCCACCAGAGAAGTTTTTAGGCATTCTGGTGGCTTCTCAGCCAAATTCTGTTCCCCCGAGGAGCAAGTGCCTCTAGGCCCCTCAGACGAATTCCCAACCACACAAACTGGCCAGCAGAACGTCTGGGGCCTGGAGAGCCCTGTGAGAACCCTGTGGGGAGCCAGAGCCAGGATGCAGGAGGGAACAAGCTCCCCCCAAGCTTCTCTGAGTCCCAGCCAGGCGCAGGTGAAGGGACAGCTCACCCGAGACCCGTGGTGAGAGTGCACGCTTTCACATTCCAGGGGAGATCGGTTTACTCACGGGCTCTTTCATCCTAGCGTCCTTCCCAAGATAACAAGCTGAGGGAATAGAGCAAGTTCTGCCTCTGAAAGGCTTGGAACCCCTGAAGGGCAGGGCATAAAGGTGGGCCCTCAAACAGACAATGCAGAAAGCCAAGAGCAAGACACACTCCAGCTGGAACCGGGAGTGAGGCCTCAGAGACTTGGTTCCAGTAAAACTCAGAACAGCTTCCAGGGTGAGAACAGACCATCTCCCCCAAAGGCAGCAAACAGGGTGGCTGAGACAGCTGAGTTAAGGGCTTTTGCATTGATGTGGATCCTTTGATGTGAACTTGGTAAACCTCGTTACCATAGTCCATCACAAAGAGCTGCCGCCCACTTTCTACCTGGAGGCGCAAGGGATTTAGGAGCGAACTAACAAAGGTAGGCTTGGCAAGTGCCTCCAGGGCCTTGAGTGCAGCCCACTGGGAACCCGGATCAATGCTTCAAGTTGAAGATTTTTGAAAGCAGGCTGATCAGCCTTGGAAGGGTGGTGGGGGGGAATGGGTCACTGGGCCCAACCTTCTTGTACAGATGGGGAAATGAAACCAAGTCCCCAGGGAGGAGGGTGGGGAGGATGGGACTGGCCCAAAGTTCCATGGCATTTTCTGGCAGAGTGACAATCAGCGCTAAGGTCATCAGGCTCCTGGCCCCAGACTCTTTCAACTGCCTGGTGAGAGCCTGGCTTTGCTGGGACAGTGAAGGAGGCCATTTGTTTAACACACTTCTGCTTCTTGGAAGAGTGGGGAAGGGCCTTCCTTTCCATCTTCACCCTCTGTCCTTGGCGAGTTCTCTTCAGAGGAGAACCAGACTCTGCCCCCATGCCCTCACTGTCTCCGGGGGAGGGCCACCTCTCTAGACCGCGGGGGACAGCCTGACCCGCCTGGATGCCTTGTTGGCCTCCGTGATCTTCCTGCCTCAGAATTCCTATGCTCAGCCCCACCCCCTTCCCACTCTGTTCTGGGTACATTAACGGCTCCTACAACCCACACTCTTCGTTCCTAGATTGCAAGTCTGGGGGTAGGAAATGCATGTCCATCTTCTCAGTTCCTTTAGTGCCTGGCACGGCCCTGGACATACAGTGACACTCCATCCACGCCCGGGTGACCTTTTCTCCTTCCTTCCTCCCTCCACAGATTCAGAGCCCAGTACCTCGGACTCCCAGTCTTCGACCACCCTGTTCCTGTCTTCGGAGGAGCCGGGCCCCTCCACCGCCGCGCTGCCCTCTCCCTCCTCCTCCTGCGAGCCCCAGGCCTTCTCCCCAGGCGCCTCGGTGCTGCCCCCGCTGCTGCCGCCGCCCCCCGCCGCGGCCGCCGCCGCGCCCCCCGGCCCCGTTGCCCCCGGACGCACTGGCCTCTACTCCGTGGTCGCTTCCTCCCCGGACGCGGCCCCGCGCCTCGGCGACTGGCTGCCCGGAGGCCCCGCGGCCACCCCTCCCGGCGTCCGCGGGGATGAGCGCGAGCGGCCGGCTCCCGCCCCGCGCCCCGGTGCAGCGGGCAGGGAGGAGGGAGCCGAGGCCCCGGGAGCCTCCCCGCCGCCCTGCGCCCGGCCTGCCAGTCTGGAAGCCAGCGTCGGGGACATCCTGGTGGAGCTGCGGACCATGAACGGCCACCTGGACATCATAGCGAGGGCCCTCACCAAACTGGCCTCGTCCCTGGGGCCTCCGCCGCAGCCCCTGCCCGAGGCCCGGGATGCCAACTAACCCAGGAGCGGCCGCCTGGCTGGGCACCTTCGCGGCGCTCAGCGGAGGGATCCCCAGGGCACTGGGCGTCCCCACCTGTCACCTGTCACCTGTCACGCACACGGGCCCAGCAAAGCCAGCAGAAGAGACGAGCCCTCTGCTCGGCCTGCCGGAACGGACCTTCCCTGGCCGCTCAGTCTGAAATGATGTGTGCTTCTGACACCCTCGGGCCAGGCCCTTTCTCGGGAGTAACGGCTGCCCCACGCCCGTGGGCTCTCCTGGACCTTCAGATGTCCTTCTCCTTGTTTTGGAAAAGGCCTTGAACTCCCGGCAGGAAAAGTGCCCCCAGAAGGTGATGGGACCTTGGGCAAGGCCCACATCTGTGACTCCTGAGTAGTGTGGAGGGAAGGCAAGCCAGCCCCAGCTTTCCTCTCGGACTTGTTGATGGTGTATCTGATCTCTGGTGATGTTTACATATTTCTTTTAAAAAAATATATATTTTTGGATAATTAAATTTTTTTTTTCTCATTATAACCACATTGCAAGAAGTTTGGAAAATAGAGACGTGAAAAAATCTGATGTATTTGGAGATGGGGGTATTTAAGTCTTTCTTGTGAATAAGAAAGTATGTGCATAACAAAATTTTTATATGTACTTTCGGGATATTGGCCTCACTCAGCTCCATGTTTTTCCTTTGCACGGGCCCCTGTTCCTGGTTACTTGTTCCGGCCCTCCTGTACACCTCTGGATCTTATTTCAACGTTTCTCATGCTTGTGAAGAATAAGCTTCTAAAATTCTCATGATTCTTTTCTAAAACTCCCAGATCTCCCTAAATTTGGTAAATCCACCCCTTTCCTCTGGACTGGAGCAGATGCTGAGTCACAGAGTCACTGGACAACATGAAGGAAGCCAGCACCTTTGGCCTCTACTTATGAGGTACCAGTGACACCACCTTCCCCCATTGTGACAACCGAAAATATCTCCAGACTTTGCCAATGTCCCCTGATTGAGACCTAGATGGAATTTCAGAAATCTGGAATAATCTACGCCCTCCAGGATCTGACTTCCCATAAGGAGGCAGGGCTCTTTCCACTTTCCTATTTGAATTAGAATTCATTTGTCAGAAGCAGATGTACTGCTCTTTTCCTGGAAACAAACCAAGAGTCAGAGACCACATTGCACAGAGTAAAAGGCCCATCCTTGAGCATTTGCAGGGCATGCAGATGATGGGCTGAGGCCAGGGGCTGCCTGGGCTCGGCAGTCCTTGGCCTACCCAGAGCATCTCTGACTTTGGCAGGCATGACACACCTGGAGAGCTTGTGAGGATGCTGATTCCGCTTTAGTGGTTCTGGGGTGGGGCCCGAGACTCTGCATTTCTAATGAGCTCCAGGGGGATGTTGATGCTACTGGCCCAAGACACATTCTGAGTAGTAAGTGAGTAGCAGGGTTTCCATTTTGGGATTCCTGCTGGTTTGGGCTGCTTGTCTTTGCACCCTGCAGTGGCCTAGATGCCCCCAAGCTCTTACCAAAACTTCCACTGCAGCTCTGGGGGACTTTCTGTTTTATTTTTTTTATTTTTAAAGATTTTTTTTTTATTTATTTAATTGAGAGAGAGAGAGAGAGCCGAAGCTGGGGAAGTGGCAGAGGGAGAGGGAGGAGGAGACTCCCCGCTGAGCAGGAAGCCTGATGCCAGACTAGATCCAGGGACCCCGGGATCATGACCTACGCTGAAGGCAGATGCTTAACCGACTGAGCCAGGGTGTGGGGCGCCTTCAGTTCAGGTCATGATCCTGGGGTCCTGGGATCGAGCCCCACGTTGGGCTCTCTTGCTCAGCGGGGAGCCTGCTTCTCTCTCTCTGTCAAATTAATAAATAAAATCCTCAAAAAATTTAAGTACAAGCCAGGGTGTATTAGGTCCAGCCACCCACTTCTAAAGAAGCTTCACTGGAGTTCAAACCAATTCAACATTTATCGGGCGTCTACGATGTTGGTGCCCGGGGGACACAAAGATGAATAGAGTAAGGGCCCTGCCCTCCAGGGGCTCCCAGCCTAGTGTCCCACACGGAGAGGGGTCAGCAGTTCCCGCGAGTAAACAACCTGAAGAGGGGGTGGGGAGAAGTAGCAGGGAGTGGTGAGAATGGCAATCACTGAGGCCAGGCTTCTGGCTTTGGCTTTGGGAGGGTTAGCCTCTGGCCTCAGTCTCTTAATCTGTGTCAGATGGGGATGATGGCATCTGCTTCGTCATGGCCCAACAGAAGCTGACTTGGATGTTCCCGGGGCTTTGCATTCCAGAAAGTGCTGTCAGATACCCTTGTATGGCGAGTGGGTATCATTACCTCCTCTCTCCTGGGTCCTGTGGCGAGAGGCACCCCGGAATGGGGGAGTCACACCCTCACATCAGAGCTGCCCCTCCATCTCTGACTGACTAAGCCCTCCCCCTTCCTTTTTCTTTTTTTTTTCAGGAAAAGGATCCATGGCCCAAAGTGACCGCCATCCTTTGTTCTGCTCTCCGGCTGAAGAAACAGCTAAGATGACGTTCAACCACATGGGCCGGGAACATCAGTATTGGGTTCTTGCTCAGATGCTCATTCAAACAGTCTTTTATTCTCATTTTGAGGGACTTCTTTGGCATTAGATTAAAGGCAACAAAAAACTAAATCCTTCGAGGACAAAGGGACTGGCATATAAATCCTAAATTCAGATAACAGCGACTGGATCCTTTGGTCGGAGTGCCCGCCTGCGTCTGTGAGACTGAGGTTGGGGAGATCTGAAGAGGCTACTGTAACACTCCGTCGATCCAGGGAGAGTGGAGAAAAGTCTGAGCGCCTGTCCTGGGCACGGAGGGCCTCAGAAACTGGGTCTGGGATGGGGCTGAAGGGGAGTAGGAGGGGCATGACTTTGCAGAAGGTACAGCCAAGGCGATGGAATTGAGTTCCAACAAAATATCAGTCTGCAGGGGCTGGGCAGAAAAAAGGAAATCTCGTCATGTGGATTGCAGGTTGGAATTTCCCTCTGAATGACACCAAACTGTCCTGATACCTCTTCGCTCCAAGGCTTAGGTGTCCTTAGGGTTGGCACGACATAAGACAAGCACGTGATGGTTCAAGGTGGCAAGCTGAAAATCAGCCTGAGACCTATGGCCGAGATAGCAGGCTTAAGCTAGGGTGGCACGTACCAGCAGTTACGGCAGCTCATCTTTGTGAGGTAACGAGGGGCCTGTTTTGGAGGACATTCCAGCAGAGACCGGATGGGGAGCAAACGGGGGGTTCTACACTGGGTGGAGCAGTGATTTAAAGACCCTGTCACTCTAGCACTGAAGTAAGCCTTGGCTCCTCTCTCAGGCCCATACCCAATCCAACGTCCAGTCACGTGGGCTCTACCTTCTCAAGAGTTCCATTATCCAACCACTTCTCACTGCTCCCAGCTGGCCAAAGCCACTGTCCTCTCCCACTGGAGTTACCACAATAGCCTCCTAACTGTCCTCCCTGCCTCCCTCCCTATTCTCACAGGGAAGCCAGAGTGGTCTTTTTTTTTTTTTTTTTAATGTTCAGTGATTCATCAGTTGCATATAACACCCTGTGCTCATCACATCCCGTGCCCTCCTTAATGCCCATCACCCAGTTACCCCATCCCCCCATGCCCCTCCTCTTCCGCAACCCTCAGTTTGTTTCCAGAGTCAAGAGTTTCATATGGTTTTTCTCCTTCTCTGATTTCTTCCCCTTCAGTTTTCCCTCCCTTCCCCAATTGTCCTCTGCACAATTCCTTACGTTCCATATGAGTGAAACCATATGATAACTGTCCTTCTCTGATTGACTTATTTCACTTAGCATAATCCCCTCCAGTTTCATCCATGTTGATGCAAATGGGAGGTGTTCATCTTTCCTGATGGCTGAGTAATATTCCATTGTATATATGAACGGCATCTTCTTTATCCATTCATCTGTCGATGGACATCTTGGCTCTTTCCACAGTTTGGCCATTGTGGACATTGCTGCTATGAACATCAGGGTGCAGGTGCCCCTTCTTTTCACCGCATCTGTATCTTTGAGGTAAAGCAGAGTGGTCTCTTAAAAACATTTCTAACCAGGTTACTCCTCTGCACAGACTCCAGTGGTTTCCATCTCACGCAGAGTAAGAGCCTAAGTTTTACATAATTTGGTCTCCCGTTATCTGCCTGCTCTCATCTCTTATCACTGTCCTCCATTCCAGTCCCACCAGCCTCCTTGCTGCCTCTCCCATACACCAGGCACGTTCTACCTCCGCCTTTGCACTGGCTATTTCTTGAGTCTGGACCACTCGTCCCCAGATAGGTCACATGACTTGCTCCCTCATAACTTCAGGTCTTTGCTCAAACCCCCTTTGAAAAGTTGTAACCCCCCTCCCTAACCTTAACCCTCCACTCCCCAGATGCATTTCTTATTCTCCTTTCTTGTTTTGTTGTTGTTGTTGTGTGTGTGGTTGTTTTTTGTTTGTTTTTTGTTTTTTACTTGGAAAAAACCACCACCACACACACTATGTGCTTACTTTATTTTTTGTCATTGGAATGTTAGCTCCATGAGGGGAGGATTTTTTTGTCCGCTCTGTTATCTCAGCGTACTGCCTTTGAAAAAATAAAAGTTTTTGTAAAAGGGACACATCAATGGTAATAATTCAGACCATACAGAGGAGAACAAAGAAGAATGTGAAACCCACCCCAAAATCTACCCCCAAGAGATAACTACTGTCAGTTTTTTGGCAACTACTATTTGAAACATCTGTGCCTGTACAAAATGCATACACATGTGTGTACTTGTACTTAACTGTGATCACCCTAGGCCTGCTGTTCTGCGGCTTGTTTTTTTTTTTTTTAACTTGATAATGGATGGAAATTTTTCCCCTTAAAAAAATAGATGTTGTATATGAAGTTCCATTTACTTAACCAGTCCTGTGCCTGGGTTTCTAATTTTTCTCATCATAAGCAGGGCTGTAATGACTCTATCTGGGGCGACCTGTTTTTGCTCTTCTGTGTGTTAAGGTAAGTTCCTAGAGGCGTGATTTCTGGGTCAAAGGGCACACATTCCTACTTCTTGTTTTAGGTTGCTGTTGTGGCTTCCTTGAGGTTCAAAAAGGGGAAGTGAGTGAATGGTAGGAGGAATTCGGGGGCCTTGGGGTGGTTCCATTCAAGAACCTGTAAAAAGGAGGAAATGAAAACAAGACTGCCTTCTGTAGATTGAAATTGGAGCACAGTGGGCCAGAACAGAGTTGTGCAAAGCCCACCTGGGAGGGATGAATCTCGCATCATCCCTCAGATGGTGCATGAGTCTGGGTCTGATCAGGAAACAGAAGCCATCTAAGTTTCGCACACAGGGGTGGCTCTCATTCAGGGATTGGAAACAAGGGTGTTGGAAGGGCTGGAGGAGCATGGAGGGGAAGCTCAGGTTGCCCAAGATGAGTAACTGCAGGAAAGCACCACCAGCGCTGGGCTGGGGCGGCCAAGGGAGTGCAGGACCCCAGTGATCCCGAAGTCCCCGCAATAGAGGGAGCTCAGGAGCGACACCGCCAGGCCACAGCCCCTGTCCCCGCAGCCACTGCCACCATCCCCCTTGGATATCACTCGTGCTATCACTTCTGCCTGAGACCCCCCCCCCCCCGACCAGAGAGCAGTGGGACGGAAGGAGAGAGTTGCTCCTCCCCTCCTCTCACCTTGCAGCTCTCCTCCAGTGCCTCCCTCTCCCAGAACCTAGCTGGAAGCCCCCCGTTGGAGGGAGTCTGGGAAATGCAGTTTGTGGGCCCTCCACGCCGATGACACAGGACAGAGCACAGCGAACGGCAGATAGGCCAATGACCCGTGCCAGCAGTAACTTGGGTCAAAGCGGTGGTCTATCTAAAGAAAGCAGCTGCCGCACGACAGGAAGCGCTGTGAGCCGTGGGAGCACCAGGGAGCAGGCACTGTGGAGACCCACGTGGGCAGTGCCCGTGCCGGCAGAGGAGGGCCTACCTTGACCCTCAGGACCCAGCCACAGGTGGACACATGCACCCTGGCTCGCTCATCGGATACCACTCAACAGTCTAGAGGGTGCCAACGAGAGACTGTCCCCGAGAGAAGGCTCTGCGGCCGAGGGCAGACAGGCTGGGTTTTGGAGCCTTTGTGGGGGGCCGCTGGGTCTTGGATAATAGTAGGTTACCGATGGGTGTTGCTGCTCTGGGAGACAGGAAGCCAGCCCTGGGACTTGCCCTTGGACATATTCCTTCATCTAAAGGACATAGGCTCTAACACCGATGGGCTCCTATTAGGCATCAGCTCTGGGCTGGGTGCTCTGTTTACAGGGCTGTTGAATTGCCTGTGGCTGGTGTATCTCCCCGAGAGCGACAGCCGAGTTGCTCTCTAGAAGTTATAGGTCTTTGAAAAAGTGAGAAAATGCCAGCACTGAAATAATAAACCGGAAAGCAGGGGACGCCCCCCGCACCCCACAGCACTGATGGTGTCATACATGTTGGGCTTGGGAGGGAGAGGAGATGTTAGAGGACTAGACAAGGCACAGGGAAGAATGGATGAGGAGAGAGGCCAGAAGGATTATGCCAACTTGGTGGCTCTGAAGTACATTTAAGGTCAATGTCATTAACCACATTTCACGTACAAGGTGACTTAGCTTCAGTTGTATTTTGTTTCCCTCACTCCTTACCCCCTTGGGCCACCTGACTTAAACAACCAACTCTGCTTGGAGGAAATGCAAGGATTTCTGCAAGTCTCTCAGGTGCGAGTATTAGCATCTCGAGTCCCAGGGGCATTTTCGAAGCTTCCTATAAAGCAAGGACCCTAGCAAGCAGCACACAGGCTGCCTCTAACCTTGGCTCTCATGCCTGAGGCCGGCCAGTACCCAGTGGGCTCAAACCATTTCCACAAAGCAAATGTGCAAAGCCTCTAATGAGAGGCCACCGGGAGCATCTTTTAAGGCTCTTGGCTCCAGTGTCTTCCTCCAGAACGCCCCAAGTGCTGTTTCTACTGCCCACGTACTCTCCGGAGGGCACTCCGCTGGCCCAGCCGTCCCTTCTGGAGCCAAAACTGTATCCCGCTCCCCACCCCCCGCCCCATCCCCGCTATGCCCAGCACCACTCAGACCCGGAGCTGCTGCTCAGTAAATGTTGATGGAGGGCTCCGGTGCTGGGGGCGGGGGGCGGGGGCGGAGAGCAGACGCCGGGGTCCAGTCTGGCAGCTCGGGGCTCCACATCTTGCTCCCTGAGCACTGCCTGAGCTGCCTGGATAGAGACGAAGACCTGTCCGGTGGCCAGTCTGGTGCTGGCCCAGGAGGGAAGGTCATGACGACCTGCCTCCGCTGCAGCTTCCAGGCCTCGCCTTTGCTTGTTTTCTGGGAGCCTCGGTGTCTGCCCACAATGGCATGGCTCATTCAGCTGCCCGGATTCTTGGCGCTGCACGCGGGCCGCATAGGCTGTTTCCGTGGTGAGCATGGCAGAGATGGCCAGCGTTCCTGGGCCCCGTCTTCCTGCTGGCCTCCCCGGGCAGGGCGCGTGCCAGGCGACTGCTCCCGGAGCGGGGTTTCCGACGGGGGGCAGGGCGGTGGTCATCGCAAACTTGGCTGGGCTTTGAGCCGCAGTGAACAGATCTAACCGATTTTATTCGTTTCTTCCTCTTACATCTCCCCTTGTTCCCCAAAGCGTTTGCGATGGCTCCACGGAATACCACGTTCTGGGGGGCGCTTGGACAGCATCCGGCCTGACCCCCTTCACTGTGCCATCTTCTAGGAAGGGTTACAGAGGTCGGGGACTGGCTCGGGGTTGCCCATCGATGAGGAGCTGGGCTGGGCTGGAAGCTACCGTCCCTTGAGTCCTGTGTCCTTTCAGCCATAGATAGCACTTCCTGGCTGCCCTGGAGGGACTCTTCCCAGTGGTGGGATGGATCAGCCTGGAACAGTCCTGTTCTTTGCCCCTGGGACTGGACACACACTCAACACACACATGTACACACACGTAGGATGTATCCAGAATTTTCAATGAAAAAAATACTGTCTTCGTGTTTTTAAACCAGGGGTCAGGCTAATTGTGGCCCATAACCTGTTCTCATTCAGTCTGGGAGCGAAGGGTGATTTTTACGTTTTTAAATTGTGAAAAAAGCAGCAGTAACAGCAGCATAGGTGACAGAGACTGGATGTGTCCTGCAAAGCCGAAAGTATTTACTGTCTAACTCTTTGCAGACAATGTTTGCTGATCCCCGGTCTGGACAATGCATTTGATGTTTCCCCCAGTGATGGCAAACAATCTGCCCAGGAGACTGAAGACTTCTCTTTTATAGGTCCATCTATCTGGTCATCTCTACAGGGCTCCAACTGTGAAATTTACAATTTGCGGCATTCTCCCTTTCCCTGTCAGATGCTTGTGATTTTTCTGAGTGGTCTTTCTGTGGCTTCCCAGGATGAACCATGGGGGAGAACCTATTATCAGGAGACTTCCAGAGGTGACTTAGGGGGTCAAGGCATTTCCTGTTGGTACCCACCGTGGGCTGCCCTTGTGGGGAGGTTGCTTTGCAAATGCTTGGCCCCGGGCGGACCGAGGTGGGGCCAGAGAACAGACTCCCAAGAGTGACAAGGAAAATGTCTTTCCCCTCACAGAGAAACACAAAGATGCTTGCGATCTGACTACCTCTGTTTCCTCCCCACCAAGACAGGCTTCTCAACTAGTTCCTGTGTATTCAGGCTGCTCATTTCTTTAGACTTACTGAACCAGAGTAACCACAAATCGAGCCGGAAGCGCGCGATAACCCGCTGAACTCTGCGTGGCCTTGGCTGGGCTTCTCCCCGAGCACATCCGACGGCCGGCCTGCCTCTCTGCAGCTGCAGGGTATCCAGCGAACGCCCAGCAGCGTCTGAGGCTCTGGTCTCCGGCTTGTTATTGCCAGAGTCAAAAGAAAGACGGTGGGGGGAGGGGGGAAAGTGACAGGCAGACAGAACCGGGAACATTCAAACCCGTCAGAGCTGTTCACGGTTGTGAAAGATTTACGGTCAGGCAGTTTGGAGTTTAAATACGAAATGACACAAGAAGCCTTTAATGTAAAGAGGAGCTTTAAGCCTGATCTGGGAGCAGAAAATAGTCTGTGAACTCCCCTCTCTGGGATCTTAGAAGTTCTGTTCTATTGACTCCAGGCAGGGCCACAGCCATGGTGCACTTCATGGGCTCATAAATATAATATTATTGGACCAAAAAACCAATCCTTCTCCAACTGATTAGGCCCAGATTGGTCAACCCATAAATCAACACTGAATGAGAGCTATAAAGTTGTGAATCAATGTGTCCCAGACCTCCAAACCGGAATGAAAATGCTGGAATAAAATAGCTGGAGTACTTCCAAGATCCTTCTTCTCATCCCTCCTCCCACCAGCCCCATATCCTACTACACTAATTTTAAAAGCCCTTCTTCTTCTTCTTCTTCTTCTTCTTCTTCTTCTTCTTCTTCTTCTTCTTCTTCTTCTTCTTCTTCTTCTTCT
>NW_027397084.1:4301697-4406451 GCF_003265705.2 Callorhinus ursinus
CTTCTTCTTCTTCTTCTTCTTCCTTCTTCTTCTTCTTCTTTCTTCTTCTTCTTCTTCTTTCTTCTTCTTCTTCTTCTTTCTTCTTCTTCTTTTCTTTTTTATCCCCCGCTCCTGGGTCTGGCTGTGGACAGTGTTTCAGGGCAGGAAATTTGGTCTAGAAGTGAGGGTGGGGAAATAGGAGGCTGACCTGCTGCATTTCCCGTCAGGACTGCTCTTTGGCTCCGCTGTGCCTCCCTGGCTGGGGGCTCCACCTGCGTCTGAGAGGTGATGGCATTTGTCATCCACGACATGGAGCCAGGAAGAGAACCAAATACCCCACTGGCACACAGTGAGTGATTGATTCCTGTTTGATCAATGAATGGATATTTAGATCCAATTAATTTAAGGGCTGTGAACCCCCACATGGAATTCCTAAATATAATAATCTGTTCTCCTCTTGGAACTGCACATCAGGTTCAGAAATGCTGTGTGGCTGTCCCTGTTGGACGTAGTCACCCTTTTGGGATCTGGGAGGTGAGGTTGTCTGTTGAGAACCCTGCCCACACTTATCAGAGAGCGTTCTGTGTCCCAGTTCCTCTGGAGTTCCAAAGAAAAGTTTGTTTTCTGAATTCCACTTCTCCCAGGGTCCTTTCCCCCTCTCTTTGCAACAGCAGACACCCCCTCCCCGCCCCTTCTAAGGGCTTATTGTTAAGCACCTGCTTCCCTGGGCTGGGAGCTCTTCCTTCCTGATCATCCCAATGCCAAGCTCGCCTGCCATCTTCTACCCCTTGGCGGGGGGGACACATACACGATCCTGTACAAATTCCTTGAGCTGTTGGCCTCCTGGTTTCTCCCAGACACAGACTCCCAAGGGCTGGGAGGGACCTCGGTTTCATCCAGTTCCTGCTGCTCGTTTGGGGAAACAGAGGCCTAGAGAGGGGTTCTCACTTATCTGAAAATCAGGCCTCTTACAACCCATTCCACTTTACCCTGGTGCAAAGCCCTACGCGGACTGCATTCTTGTTCTCCTCTGCAGAAAAAGAAGGTTCTTGTCAGGTTCTCCTGAAACTGGTCTTCGGGCACCATTTCTATACAGTTGGCTGTTTCCTTTGGACACTTATATTTACCCCCACGTTTTCCTCTCTCCTTGCTGGGACTTACAAGACCACGAACAGACAAGCCCAAGACCCCAGAGGAGAAATTCTCCCCTCCAATGTATGCCTCTAGGAGGAATGGGGCTGAGTGACAGCACTATTTGACGAACGAGCTCCATGTAGGTGTTTTGCCACCAGCAGTCAGAGAAACCTTGCAGGACGTGTCCAGGGAAATGGATTTTGTAGGGTTAGCTAAATTCGTACCACCCACTGCACAATAGCAGCACTGTGCAGAAAAGGTGGCTTTGAAACAGGTTCGGTTTTAGGTTAGTTTCAAGTTTAGGGGAAGAGCCAAGTTCAGGTGAAGGGCCATTTCTGCAGCTGAAGGATTTGTATTCCTCCTCCTAACCCTGATGCGGCCCTTTGTTGTCTGGGCTCTTCCACCGTTTAAAAATCCCGACATTATCTCTCTACTTTCTGGGAAGACATTCAACTCCCAAAGTGAGTTGTAAGAAATAAAGTGATCACACTGCTTGGGCATAACTCTTCTCTCAGCAGACCTGGGAGTAGTGTGAATGTGATGAACCTTACTGCCTGGAGAGTCCTTTTTAGACACTTAATCCCTCTTTTAGCCCTGAGGTTGGAGCGCCCATGCAAAGAGGATGGGGAAGATTAGGAATATGACCCTAATTCTTCATCCCTGCTGTATCCATGCCCCTTGCCATGTAACTTTGCATTGCCCTCCAAGGCTGTGTCTGGGTTTAGTCATGAACTTGTTTTGGCCAAAAAGATACGGTGGAATTGACGTGTATTGGTTCTGAACCCAGACCTCATGAGGCCTTATATGTTTCTCCTCGCTCTCTTTTGCAGCTATCATCACCATGACAACTTGTGTGAGCTAGCCTGTCGGAGAGGGGTTACACTGAGGTTCAGAGCCAAGTCACACCAGTCGTCCCAGCCAATGCCGGTCTAGATTGACCAACAACCAGCCAATCCCCAGACATGTGAATAAACCCAGTCAAGATTGGCAGAGCCACTTAGCTGACCCGCGGCTATCCCTTGAGGTTTATTGTTGTGTGTCACTGAGGTTTCACGATGGTAAGGCATCATTGTGGAAGTAGATGATTGATATGGGCTTTTATTTATATTTATTTATAAATTTATTTATATAAATTTATATAAATATATGTATATATTTATATTTATTTATATTATATATTATTTATATTTATTATATATAAATATATATAAATTATTTATTTATATAAATAAAGTATATTTATTTTATATACTTTTATTACCACATTTTAATTCCTTGTTTCAATCAAATGGTCACCTAAATCATCTGGTCTACTCTATTAGGTGTCTACCTAATATCCATAATTTTCTTCTTCACTGCTATCAGAACCATGTAGCCAGGAGCACCTGGGTGGCTGAGTTGGTTAAACATTTGCCTTCGGCTCAGGTCACGATTCCAGGGTCCTGGGATGAAGTCCCTGCAGGGAGCCTGCTTTTCTCTCTCCCTCTGTCCCTCCCCCTGCTCAAGATCTCTCTCTCTCAAATAAATAAATCAAATCTTAAAAAAAAAAAAAAAGAACCATGTAGCCAGCTAAAAACCTACATTTCCCAGCTTCCTTTGCAGCAAGGAGTTGTCATGTGACACTTCTTTGGCCAATGAGAAGCAAACAGGTATCCAGTAGAATTCCCAAAAGGGGATGGAGACTCCTTTTGTCCCCGTCCTTTTTCCTGCTTGAAATGAGAATGTAATACTGGACCTGAGCATAGCTAAGCTAAGAATGGCTGGGAGGAAAGACATAAAGAGCTTGGGTCTCAGATAGTGTGGTAGCAGGGCTAGCACTGTACTAGTACTAGAAGGCCTTCCTTATGGACATCTTGTTATATGAGAAAAAATAAAACTTCTAAATCATTTATGTTACTATTTTCCAGGCTTCCCTTATTTGTTGCTTACTGTAATTCTTAATATTGCATTCTAGGGGCCACTTTGTCCTCTTTTGGAGAAAGTGCTTGGAACAAATAAATAAAGTTGCTTTGTAAAGATATTTCAGAGAAAATATGACTGCTAATTACTGTAGAGGTTCACCAATTACACACATAATAATAATCTCTATGCATTTGTGTTTATATATAATATTTGTCAATAATTTTCAAAGCTCACGATGTTCTTACTTGTCCTCCTCAGTACGCTTGTGGTTAGTATCCCATATTCATTCTATGGTAGGGGAAACTGAGGCATGGGGAGTTTAAATGAGTTCTCCAAAGTAAACAACCTGTTAGAGAGTTGGGGAGGGACTGGAAAACAGGTTCCCCAGGCTTCCTGAGGAAGAATCTAATGCGCTTCTCAACTAGACCAAACTAGAGTGATTTAACTTCTGTATCTTGGGCTGTGATTGGCCCCAATAAGGGAGACCGAAGGCAACCAAATATTTTTAACTCTGCAGAGACCATCCAAGACTGAAAGTCAGTACACTCTGAGACAGGTTAGTTTGTAGGAAGAAAGAGAAGGAAGAAAGGGCAACTTTTTGCCTTTTGTATCCACAAAAGTATTTGCTCCCTCTTCTCTGTTCCACTGGGAAGTGGAGCCGATTGGTTGTGGATCTATCTTCGCAGAGCTTCCCTGTGAGCTCCTCAAGAGTAGGACTATATATTCTTTATTTTTATATTGCTGACAGGGCTTCTGGTTACAATTGTGCAGGTAGGTCACTGCACGAGTGTGCTTGGCTGAGGAGTAAGTAAAATCCACATTCAGCAGGCAGTGGGCCCCAGGGATTGTGATACACCAAGAAGTCCTTTTTTCTAATTTGCACATAGATACTCTGGTCATTGGCACCTGGACCACAGTACAAGCTGCTTATTTGAAAAATGAATAACCCTCAGATGATTACTTCTTTCTGAAGGTCATTTTGATCATGTTCTACTAGCAATAAAGTGTTTCTAAGATGGGAGTTGGTCAGTGTTAAGATCTTTCTTTCTCAAGTTGTCATACATAATCACAGAAGTGAAGTAGCAGTTTCAAGATTCAGAGGCTAGAATAAAAATAAACATCCACCATTTATGAAGCATTTATTATGTGTCAGATAAAAAGCACTTTACATCCATTACCTCATATAGTCCTTACAGCAAAACTGTGAGGTAGGTTCTATTAACACTCCCATTTTTTTTTCTTTTTAAAGATTCATTTATTCACTCTAGAGAGAGGGTGAGGAGGAGCAGAGGGACAGAAAGAGAGAGAGGGAGTCTCCAGCAGACTCCCTGCTGAGCACAGAGCCCAACTTGGAGCTTGATCCCACGACCCTGAGATCATGACTTGAGGCAAAACCAAGAGTCAGATGCTTAACCAAATGAGCCACCCAGGAACCCCGTTAACTGTCCCCGAGGCTCTGAAAAGTTATGTACTGCTCGATGTCATATAGCTAGTACACAACAAAGCTTGGATTCGAACCTAGGCTTGTCTGATTCTAAGGTCTTTTTACTTCATCCTGCCGTTTCCAAAACACGTGAATTCCTTGTCATTAGTGCAAGCATAGCCGAGACAGTGGTATTCACCAAATGGTCCATGGGCTCCCCTAAACTTCTCACTCTCACTTGCAGTTAAGCTGGGGCCACATGATTGGGTTCTGCCAGTGGGATGTAGGCAGAAGTGATCTATGACCACCCCAGGTGTGACTTTTAACCACATCCTGGATGAATCGCTCTCCTTCTCTTCTTTGTCCACAACCCAGGGCAACTCAGATGTTGAGATGTCAACATCTCAAAAGGGAGAGAGCCTGGATCCCTGAATCACTGTATGGAGGAGAATTGCCCTCAAGAACCACCCAATCCACATTTGGCTTTATGTGAATAAGAAGTGATTCTTTGTTGTGTTCTTGGAGCAGAGTATAGCCTAACTCAACTAATATAGCAGACATGATACAGATAATTTTATATACTTATTTTATATCATTGTTTATACTGCATATATAAATTTTTTCTTGATTCTCATAACCTTGAGAGATAGGCAGGAGTTATAAGCCCCATTTTATAGGCCAGGAAACTGAGGCCTAGAGAAGTGAAATGATTTGCTGAAGACCACATAGTTCGTAGGTGGTCAAACCAAGATTAGGCTCTGGGTCTTTTTCCCACAGTGTAATTTTACAGTTTCCTAGCTCAATGTTGTAAAAGCAAGCAATAAGCTCAGAGGGAATGAGGGTCCCACTGTATAGAGTTCTGCAGATTAAATTAAACACCTTGAAGGACTACAAGCCTAGGTAGCTAGTACAGACAGGTGTAGTACATTCCAGTGGCTCATATTCTTAAGTCAACAAGCTGTGGGCATCCTGTGGCTGCTCAGACTCCTGGGTGGTCCTGGAGGGGAGTCCCAAGGCTTGTTCTTGAGCAATCTGGTGCACAGATATCCAATCTGAACCACAGGCCTTGAATTAAAGAAAAATGGGTGAAACTGGGTGAAAATTCTCAGCATCTCCAGAGAATAAGCGGCCTGATTCTCCTTTGTCATCCTCACACAGCAATCATCCTTTTATTCTGTAGAGAATTCTCCACAGTGTGCAAAACACTTCACCCTCTTTATCCCATTTAATTCTCACAAAACGGGGTCATGCTTTTTCTGTTGGGAACTCTAAAAGGTTGACTTGTTCTAAGATAGTGACAGGGTTCTGCCCCTGAGAACAAAATATGACTTTTATTGAGCACATACTATGTGTAGTATCTCATTCAGCCCTACAGCAGCCCTCCAAGGTCATGGCGATGATAGCTGCAAAAGAGAGCAAGAAGAAACATACAAGACCTCATGAGGTCTGGGTTCAGAACCAATACACATCAATTCCACTTTGTCTTGTTGGCCAAAACAAGTTCATGACTAAGCCCAGACACAGCCTTGGAGGGCAATGCAAAGTTACATGGCAAGGGGCATGGATACAGCAGGGATGAAGAATTAGGGTCATATTTATGATCTTCTCCATCCTATTTCCATGGGCCCTCAGACCTCAGGGCTACTTTGCCTGTTCTATGGGGACAAATCTGAAGAATGAGAGTCTAAAAACTTGCTCAAGGCATTCAGCTAAGAAGGGATCCCCGTAGGGATCTATAAAGCCCATGGAGAACTTCTCAACCAAAACAAAAAAGGAGAGGGATGGAGGAGAAAAGTAGTCAATTATCCCGTCCTATACACGGGATGTGCCACAAACACCCACGTAACTTCTAGGAACTTTATTTGCCATAATCAATTTAACACCTTAAAAATTTGTTATAGTCTTTGATATTACCTCCTCTCAACAGACAGGGATCCAAATTCAATGTGATCTCTTCTCCAGGAAGTAGAGTTTCTATTTAGCTGACCTCTGATAACATTCTTATACTAAGAAGAGGACTGGAATCTCTTTGTTTTGGTATTCACTTCATGACTCTGTAAACACTGACCTTGTCCGTGTTCAGTCTCTTTTGCTAACCAAAGTCTCCAAATCTTTCTTTCTCTTTCTAGGTCAAACTCCTGGGATTCTTCTCTCGTGAGCCCTGACAAGCTCTCGATAGCCTGAATGTGACAAGGATCCAAGTCACCTCTGCCTGTGGTCCTTTGGCATTCTCTGTTCCTTGCTGTGGCTGAGGGTGCATTTAGCACTCTCCCCTGCAGAACTCAGGCTGCTGCGACAGGGGCCCATCCTCAAACTGAAGTGTCCCTGCAGGACCTCCAGCTGCCTGACTCCAGAGCACCATTCACTTTCTATCCTCTGTGGGTACAGAGCTGGGCATTCAAGCAAGACTGTGGCCCTATTTTTGACTCATTCGTTCATTCAGAAATATTATTAAGCACTGGCTATAGCTTGGGAACTCTGCTGATCTCTGAGGATGGGGGCGGGGGGAAGCCCGGTCTGTCCTAGTGACCTGCTGTCCACGTTGGGCCTCTTTGAAAACCTGAGAGTTGCTGTTGACGCTTCCTCCCCCTTAGCTACCACATTGCAATCAAACACCAACTCTTCCCAATTCTGCCTTTGAAATATTCGTCATACTCACCTCTACTTCTGCTTTCCAGCCAACACTCCCCTACTTTAGGTCTTTCACAACCCTTTTGTTGACACTGCGGTTCCCTCAAAACTAGTCTGTCTGATTTGGTCTCATCCTCCTTATTTGCTCTTCCATGTGGCAGCAACAAAGCCTTGCCTAAAATATATGTCTAAGTCCCTTGATCAAACTTTTAAATGGCTCCCTTTGGCCCACCTAACATAGTGTACAAAGTCCATGGTGCCCTGGCTTGTACCCGCCTCTTCAGCTCCGCCCCTTTGTGAGGCTCTTGACCACCAGAGTGATTCTTCAGCCATGTTGTGTTGGCGGTCTTCTTATCCTCTGGGGCTGAGTGTGCTAACTCTCCCTTCTGCACATCTCTTCCCCCACCCACTGCTTCTCTGCCTTTGCTCCTGCCTCCTTTGTAACTCCTGCATCAGGATGAGTCCTCTTCATTCTTCAAGGCTTATCTGAAGGCCCAAACCCTTCAGGAAACCTTTGTTACTTCCTTGACCACTCCGTGACAAGCACCAGTCCTTAGTGGGCCCACAGTATCCCTTGCACATCTCCCTCATTGCTCCTAACCTATGGGCTGATGGTAGTCAGTGGAAAACTACAACGAACCCAATCCAGGCAGGATGACTAATGGCCCAGACAAACCCTTCAGGAATGAAGGTTTAGGTCAGCCCACCAGGTAAAGTGTCCTGACCAGCTGAGCTGCTTGCTGAAGGCAAAGGAAATGCAGAATGAGTAGTGGAAGAAGGTAGTTACAAATACCAGCTATTACTATGTGACCAGCAATAGAACCAAGGACTGTAATTATCATGAGAATTCCTCCTTATTTTGTTGACCTGTAAAAATGTTTGTGTGTGACATGTAAAAATCAACTCACCACCTACTTTTACGGTTGTCTTCCTCAGAAGGACATATCCTTCCCTGACTGTAGCAGGCCCAGACCCCAGCCCATCTTCCCTGAGGTCACCTGATTTCTGTCTTCCTGGTGCTGGGCAGGCAATGAGCTACATTTCAAAGAAAATGTAGTCAACAGCATTCAAGAAGAATGTATCAAGAATTTACCAGAGCGAGAGGCTAGGTAGAAAGATGAGTCAGCCCCAGATTCTACCCTCAAGTGGTTTTACAGTCTGGTAGCAAAGCAAATACAGTGTTTTTTGTTTTGTTGTTCTTCCTAATTTACAGTTATGTTCGTCTGTATCAATGCAATGTTCGTGCATGGCTATAGGGGAGCAGAGCCTCACACACGCTTGTCTGTGTGGTCTGAGGACCCGTACTATCCCAATTACCTTGCTCATCAATGCCCGTTACTACCAGTGAGTGAAACTGGCTTAGTGCAGGCTCCTTTGCCGCAGCACAGCATCTAGGAAACAGGTCCCTTCTGGGCTTGGAGGGCTGATGCATGAACCCCCAGGTACCCCTAACCACAATGCTGCCCTCACTGACCCCCTTCTCCTGCCTTTCTCCTTGGAAATCTTCATTTCTTCCTGGTAATCCATGTTGGAGACTATGTAATTCAGAAAGTAGAATGATACACTTGGAACAAATGGAATTTCAATCCTCACCTTTCAGGGGTGGTCAACTCCAAATCACCCACTTTTATGGGAAAGAGTCTCAAGAAGCCCCCACAGACAATTTGGTAGTGTGCACCAAGAGTGTTAAAAATGTGTGCACCTTCCTATCCATTCAGTGGAATACTCCTCCGTAGGAAGAAGGAATGAGCTATCGATAAATGCAATAACGTGAATGACTCTCAAAGTAATTATGCCAAGTAAAGGAGCCGGGGGAAAAAAGACTACACACTGTATGATTCCATTTATATAAAACCCTAGAAAATGCTAACTAATCTATAGTGACAGAAAGCAGAGCAGAGGGAGGGAGAGTGGAGGGACAGAGAGATTACAAGGGGCACAGAGAAAGTTACAAGGGTGATGGATACATTCATTATCTTGATTGTGGCAGCGGTTTCAGGGGTGTGTACATATGTCAAAAATTACGAAATTGAGCACTTTAAATATGTGCAATTTATTGTATGTCAATTATACCTTAATAAGGCTGTTTAAACAATTTTTAAGTATGTGAACACTTTGACCCAATAATTCCATTTCTCGTCACCCTCCTAAGGAAATAATTGAAGTGCCCAATTTATGTTCAAGATCTTCAGCACATTGTTTAGAAGAGCGAAAAAGTTCAATGAGAGGGTGTAGTTAAAAAAATTAATGCTTAAATAAATTCCAGATGATGACGGAATACTGTGTATGTTTTTAATATGATCACTATCTTATTTACTGTGATGAAGGAGATGTTTACCTTGTTGTGTTTGGTGGAAAACCCATTTATAAAACAGTATGAACATTATGAGGTCAAGATCAATATGTTGCAGATCGAAGACGTGTGCAGGAGAAAGACTGGAGGTTTTGTACAAAATATCCACAAGAATCATTTTAATTTTCTTTTTTTGAATTATTCCAATTGTTCATCACATTTTCTACTTTTAAAACGTATCCCTTTCCTGAAGCAATAAAATAATTTTGGGGGGGCACTCTGTTTTGTGCGGAGGCTACAGGGGAGGGCCCGGCCCTCTGGTCTCCCCTCCCATTGCCAAGCAGGTGCTCTGTCTTGAGCACCACAGGTTGCAGAGAGCTTGAGAAGGCCTGTCCCTGGGGCCTTCCCATCCTGCCTGGGGCCCTGGTGCTCCTTCTCTGCTGCATGGTTAGCCTGCATAAGAGGCCACTCGCTCCTTGTGCTATAAGTGGCAATAAATTAGCAACGGATGGTTGTGGCCAGGCCTCGAGGGCCTGGGCAGTGGGGAAGAAAGCAAAGCTGGGCCTTCCTAGCTCTTTCCCAGCTGCTTCCTCGGGTTAAGTGCAACTCTTAGAAGCATTAAAGCAAGGCATTAGCCACTGTAGACACCCAGGCCATCAGTCTATTCCCTTCCGGCAAAAAGTATAGCCACAGGGTGCGGAGGTGGGGTGCAATTTGAGACTGTAGGGTGGCCTGCCTTTCCCTGACTTCCTTCCTCGCTTTTCTTCCCCCAGAAACAGAAGCTGGGAGTACTGAAAGACATGCTCTTGGCCTCACACTCTCTGAAAGCAAGTTGGCTTCCTTTGGCCTGGCGGTACTGTTCTCTGGGTGGTTAGCTTGCCCTGGTGGTATTGGTCCCGGGTCTGGACCAAGCAGCTGAGAAGAAGTTTAATGCAAGAGGTTTAATGCCCATTCTGCAGAGGATGGCTAGGTTGGAAGGGCCAAGGTGATTTGTCTCAGTGGCTGCAACTGAGAGATTATTGCTTAATGAACAGTAGGATGAACTGAGACCAGAAGGGTCTGTGACCTGAAAACTGTTTTTTTATTCCCCCAACTGGGTGGAAAGGCTTGTGGAGGCAAAACCGTGTGTATCATCAGTGGCCCTGAATATGCACAGGGGGTGGTACTATGATAGTTGGTCTGCCTGACCTCTATGAGGCTCAGTTCGCTCATCTATAAAATGGAATAGGAACACCCATCTTATGGAATTCTTTTATTTATCCATTTCTTCTCTAAGCATTGACTGAGCGCATACCATGTGCCAAGTACTGTGCCGGGGTTGGAGACACAACAAATTAATTACACATGACCTCTCATTTCTTATGGTTCTTCCTTCTGAGGTTGCTGAAAGGTCTAGGGATTAAATATATCAACGACCGTGCCGACTGACCTATAGTAGACGCTCAAGAAATGCTACTGTTGTCACCAAGGCAAGGACTCCTGCAAGGGGACAGTGGCGGGGCCCAGTTGCTGGACCTGCAGCCACAAGGCAGACACCTGGATACTAGGTCAGCTGCACTGGCCAGTGAAGCTTAACTAGAGAACCTTCAGGAGTGAGTAAAAAGCTTAGCTATGGGTAAAAAAAAAAAAAAAAAAAATGCGTGGGATTCAGGCTGTTCTTGGACAAAGGTTTTAATCAGTTGCTGGAAACTATTCTTCCGAATGTTTGTTTATGTGCTATTCATGCCAATAAATGTTTATTTTGTATATCATTCACTTATTTTAAAAGCATGTGAAATAGTCCCCCTTCTCCATGGCTTCGCCCTCCATGGTTTTGGTCACCAGAGGTCCAAAAACAGATGAACCTCCTCCTGCTGTACGGTCAGAAGGTCAGTGTGTCACGATGTCCCTGTCCTTCCCCTCACTCACCTTGTCATGTGGGCATTTATCATCTCACATCATCACAAGAAGAAAGGCGAGATACTGTAAGATATTTTGAGAGAGAGAAAGAGAGAGGCCCCATTCACATAACCTTTATTATAGTTTGTTATAATTGTTCTGTTTTGTTATTAGTTATTGTTGTTAATCTTTTACTGTGCTTAATGTACAAATTAAACTTTAGTAGAGTTATATATGTATAGGAAAGATATATATGTAGGGTTTGGCACTATCCGTGGTTTCAGGCATCCACTGGGGTCTTGAAAAGTATCCCCCATGAATGAGCAGGGACTACTGTATTCATTTTAAAAGCACTTATTCTGTGCGAGGCCCTGTGTTTAGAGCTGAAGAAGAGACTAAGGAATCATGTACATGGTAGGCCAGGTCTTATAGTCCGGCAGGGAGAAAAGGAAATACAGGTAAACAAGGTAAGTGGTAGGCTTAAGGGCTGGGATGAGTGACTCAGAAGGGTCAGTGCAGTGGGAGTTCAGAATGAGTGAAAGGTCTGGTTTGGAGAGGGCAGGATGCTGGCAAACGCCCTGGAGCAGGTGGATGGATACGGGGCCTTAGCTAGGCCTCCGTGTCTGTGCCTTGGGGACGTTCTCAGGAAGGTGAGCAGAAACGCCCTGGCTAGTGGAAGGTGTGGTTGGTGGCATTTGCTCATTCATTCATTTATTCATTCATTCAGTGGATCTTTACCGAGTCCCTACTATTGCTAGACACTTTTCTAAACTGGGGACTCAGCAGTGAACAAGACAGAAAACAACCTCTATCTCATGTAGTTTGCATTCTAAAAGAGGAAGACAAAAAATAACTAATAAGTTATATATAGCAGTAGTGCTCAAATGTTTGGTCTCAGAAAACCCTATGTGTTCTCAAAAATTATTGAAGACCTCAGAGAACTTTTGTTTAGGCAGGTTATAGCTGCTGGTAATGACAGTACTAGAAATTAAAACTGAGAAATTTAAAATATATAGGAAAATTTAAAAATAACAATCTACTCATGACATTTTAGTATGAATAACATCTATTTAGTGAAAAATTACTGTTTTTCCCCCCCAAAAAATTTAGAGGAGAGTAGTATTTTTTACATTTTTGCATTTTCTGACAAGAGTAGAGGACAGCTGGATTCTCATATCTGCCTTCAATCTGTGTTGATGTGTTATTTTGGCTGAAGCATATGAAGAAAATCTGGCCTCACGTGGGTATATAGTTGGAAAGAGGAGAGTATTTTAATGGCCTTTTAATTGTGGCTATTCTTTGATTCTACACCAGGACTCAACAAGTCATAGTTTGTTAAAGATCAGTTGCCATGTCAAATCTGAAACTATGTCAATAATCCATTTCATTAAAATCCATTGGTCTATTTTGAATTTGTCTTGAATGTAACTTTGAACGGTCTTCCTACCCATGCATCATGGATTTGTCACTTGGAAAGAATGGGTTCACCAAATTATGCAGATCTTCCAAATAGTAATACATTTCATTATCTGTTTCCAAAATCACATTCATGAATAGCATCGCCAATCTTAGACAACTCTTCCAGTGCTGGGAAGGGGCAGTTCGCAAAAATTTTAACTTTGCTTGAAAGCCTGTATTTTATTTTTGGCAGCAAATACTACCAGTTAGTTGTCTTCCAGAAAATGTCAGTCAAAGACCCAGGTCTGACTGACCACCATTTTATCTGCCAGTCATTCCTTCAAGTAAAAATATATTCCAGAAGAAAAGCAGCTCGTTCACGTGAAACTCCAGCAATCACACAGCTACTTTGCCTTGAGGTAACTCATACTTTGGTAGGTGACAAGAGGGCTTGATGCAGAGTTCTCAGACTGTGAAAAAGATGGGCACTTAGGGGTCAAGATTTAATAAAATTAATCATTTATGCGGTTTCCTCGGGGCCCTTCTTCAGGGAAACTAGTACCGTTTTTATTGTGTGTGGCGGTGAGGGACACGGTGACCAGAGGTGAGGTTTGGTGCCACTGATTTGATTCATGTGCCAGCAGTTTACCCACAATCCGTGTGAACACCAACATGGCAAGAAGGGCAACTACATCTTAGTAGTATTATGAAAATCGTTTAGCTGTGGCTCAGAGACCCTCAGGGTTTTGTGCACCATATTCTGAGAACTGCTGGTATAGAGTATTTACCACATGGACTGGTGAGAAGTACAATGGAGAGAATTATAACAGGGAAGGGGTGCAGGGGGAGTAACGAGAGGGTTGCAATTCAAAATGGGTAGTCAAGGCAGGCTTCAGTGAGGAGGTGGCATTTAGGCAAAGGCTTATGGAATGGAGGGAGTGAGTCTGGGGTATCTTGGGCAACAGGAGTCAAGGAAGAAAGGACAGCATGAGCAAAGGCTCTGAGGCAGAAGCACACTCGGCTCATTCAAGGAACAGCAAGGAAGCCAGGGTAGCTGAGGAGTGGGTGACAAGGGGTAGTAGAAAAGGAGATCAAAGAGGAAACAAGAGCCAGACTCTGTGGGGTCCTCTAGGCCATCATAAGGACTTGAGTTTTTTTTTTTTCCTTAAAAGATCTATTTATTTATTTATTTGAGAGAGAAAGAGAGATATTGAGAGAGAGAGAGAGAGAGAGAGAGAATGAGAGAGAGCAGGGGGAGGGGCAGAGGGAGAGAATCCTCAAGCCAACTCCCCACTGAGTGTGGAGCCCAACGAGGGGTTGGATCCCAGGACCCTGAGGTCATGACCTGAGCTGAAACCGACCGAGCCACCCAGGCTCCCCAAGGACTTTAATTCTGAGTTAGCTGGAACACCATGGAAAGGTTATAAGTAGAAGAGTGACATGATTTGTTTCCGTAGCAAAAGGGGATAAGGCTGAATGGTAGGGTGTAGCCAGATTCTGTATTTGTAAGGTTTGCGTGTGTATCCTTGATTAATGCCCAGCCTGTAGTATGCTTAAAAGAACTACGCTGGGTAGAAGAATGGCCTAGATTCCTGTACCTGTCAAGGGACAGGCTGTGTTAGCCAGCTTTTGCTACAGTAAGAAACACCCTCCATAGTTGATTGGCTTAAAACAATAAACATGTATTTCTTGCTTATATTACTTTATAGTCTATGACTTGTTTATATTACTTGGCTGAAGCTCTGGTGAAGTGGGGAGGAGAGAATGAATATTTGGGAACAATCATGCAATCTGTAAGGGGCACTCTGAGGATGAGTCAGCTATAGTCGGCTAGCTGAATTAGCACATTTGACTAAGTCTTTTGCTTATGGGGCCCAGCAAGGGCCATTTTACAAGAACATCACTGCCAGAATTGAGTCATTGGCTTGTATGCACAAAGAACAAATACACAGTCCTCCTTCAGTGATTCATTCCAAAAGAAGGGCCAAGAAACCATGGCCTTTTCACCCTAGGAGCATAGAGCTTATCTTAGAGTTGCTCAACCTTGGCCAAAAGTGTTAATGTATGGGGCCCATGAATGGAGCCAGGCTTGGAGCTCTGGGAGAGGGTCTTGGTCACAACAGGTCCTTCAACCACCCAAATCAGGATCAGTTGGTGGAAAAGGAGGCTTGTTCACATCCCAGATTCCTGGACCACCCTAGGAATCCCTGGTGGTTATGCACACTAGAGAGAGGCACATCATAATAATATGGTCACTTAGAAAATGAGCCATAGCCTTGCCTTTGTTCTCTTCATCTGTGGTTACTTATAGTTTGGACCCTGGGTTGGGTTCAGTGTACCAAGTCATCACAGACTGAGTATTGTTGGAGACATGGGTGAAGCAACTTCAAAGTTCAAGTTCAAACTACTTTGGAGTCACATCCATGACCTGCCAGATCACCACTCACACTGGCCCTCTCAATTTTAGACCTTTCTCACCCGGATCGGTAAAAGGAAGCCTCTCACAGACCACCGAATATCGCCTTTTCCTGACCTGGACCCTTGAACTTTGAACCACAGCCTCAGGGTGTCTCAGCCCACCCTGCTTTAGAAAAACGTTTCCTTACAAATCTCTCAACCACCAGGACCCCACACGTGCCAACTTCCCTTTTGTCGGGTGATTCAGTGGGACCAGGACAATTGCCTCTTACCCTCCTCAGGTAATTAAAGATGGGCTGTAGTCGGACTCCCCCTCCTCCCGGCTTTGGTGGAAGTTGGTTCTTTGCAGGTCTTACCAAGTTCAAGTAGCTTAGGGACACCTCCACGGAAGCCCCGTTTGTGATCTGGAGTGATTTATGGCAGCACTAAAACCTCTCACAACAGACAAATTAATACTCAGACGCCTTTTCAGCGCCTCCTTTGAGAAAGAGGTTTTGACCCGGCGCCAAGATGTGGGAGGCAAGATGTTTTTCTGGAATCCCATTGGGTGGCAGGCTCTGGGATCACACCCAGCTGGGCCTGCAAGTCCAGTACACTCCAAAATTGGTCTCTGCTTTTGACTGGGTTTCTGTATCTTTGTTTCTCAATTTTGGTTTGTGTGAATTCATTGTCCCTCATCAAAAGGAACACCACGGGAGCACACTCAGTCTCAGGGAGCCGGAAAGAGTTTTGAGTGTTCTGGCCCATCCTGGGTTTGAGCCAGCTTCACTTCCTCCTTGGACGACCCCATCAGTGGTTCCCAAACACTTTTCCTTTGGCAGACATGTGATGTTATATTGCTAAAATTCCGGCTGAGGTCTTTGAGGCTTATAATTAGAACTGATGAGCCCCTCTCACTATCCTCCAGCGAAGAGAAAATAAGACTCTGGAGTCCTGGCAGGCCTGTAAATGGGCTCAGCAAGGCAAATACTGGGAAAAAGAATCAAAATCCACATGGGGAGGGCTCACTTTCAACAATCATGTAAGTTAAAGGCAGGGCTTTTAATCAGTGGGATCTCAATTTCCATATTTTCTTGTGGGGTGATTAAGAAAATTTTTTTAAACTTAACGCTTCAAAAGGAAACAGAGAAACAAACCAGTTGCAGTCCCGAGATGTTTTCTCCCCCTGCCAAGTGGCAGGGTTAGAAATAGGCCTGTTGTCCACAGTTTTAAAAAGCAACCGATAAACAGAAGGCCCAGAGAGTCGGTTTTGCAAACGTGATCCCACTTGGAGGTCTTGTGCTCAGAAGCCGTGCTTGTCAAACGATCACCTACAGACTGTAAGAAATCCAGATGCCCAAGCTCAGCCCAGGATGCCCTGATTCAGCAAGTCTGAGGTGGGTCCCAGGAATCTGATTTGTAAATAAATGTCCAGGCACTCCTGTTGCAGTGGGTCTTGTGTTTGGGAGCCGCAACACCAAGAAGGTCAAGATTATCAGTTTGTGAACTTGGCTCTGCTGGTCTACCCTCCTGCACCTTGGCTCCCTACCTTCATGAACCTGGACTCAGAAATCCCTCTTCTATGCTTCTAGCCTAAGGAGGGTACCTCCCAACTGGAGTGTTGGCAGGGGGCAAGCCTTTGGGCACAGAGTTATTTGCTATCCTAATTTAGAAGAGAGCAGTACTGGGAAACGAAGGCGTTTCAAGAGGGCAATGATTAAGTGAATATGGCAACTCCTCTTAACAGAACATTCTGCAGACATTACAAATGATGCTTGTTCAGTCTGTGTGATTATAAGGGAAGTGCTCATGATATAACAAAAAACAAGACACTGATTATAAAAAGCTTAGAACTAGGTCGAGAGGGGAAATTTCTCTGTGCAGAGAGAAAAATGGGAGGCAGAAATATGACAACATGTTAACTGAGGTTGTCTTTGTCTTTGGATGGGGGTCCTTTTTTTTTAAGATTTTATTTATTTATAGGTCAGAGAGAGAGAGCACAAGCTGGGGGAGCAGCAGGCAGAGGGAGAAGCAGGCTCCCTTATGAGCAAGGAACCCGATGTGGGACTTGAGCCCAGGACCCTGGGATCATGACCCGAGCCAAAGGCAGACACTTAACCAAGTGAGCCACCCAGGCGCCCCTGGATGGGGGTTCTTTGGATGCTTTTGTTTATATGTATTTTTTATTTTCTTTATATGCCATTTTCTATAATGATCAGTTATTGTTTTATATTACATCACATACACACAACTAACTATATCTATGCACTGATACTGGTATATCTTTATTTTAAAAGCAAAAGAGGGGCACCTCGGTGGCTCAGTCAGTTGAGCATGCGACTCTCGGTTTCAGCTGAGGTCATGATCTCAGGGTCAGGAGATCAAGCCCTGTGTTGGGGTTCTATGCTGAGCGTGGAGCCTGCTTAAGATTCTCTCTGTCCCTCTCCCTCATCCTCTCCCCGACTGCTCACGGGCGCTCTCTCTAAAGTATAAAAATTAACAAAAATTTAAAAAGTATAAACAAAAGAATTGCATGGATTTGATTATGGAATCAGACCTGGTAGGACAGTGGGGGTAGTCGAGGCCAAACTTACCCTTTCACTAGGGAAAGAGTCGGTGTGTAGGAAAGTGGTGCTTGCCTGCAGGTCGCATATAAGCAATGTTATCCTTAACGAGGAGAGAGATATACATGTATCCATGTCCAGTGATGAAACTTGCTCTCCCCACATAGAGACAGGCAGAGACCATTTCTGAGCATGAATGAATTTAGCGTGGGATCTTTGAGGTCTAATTTGCTGAGTTTGTTCTAGCTCTTGCAAACACCATCTAACAAAGATGCCAAAGGTGGACTTCTTCCAGCAGAGCTGCCTCAGTCCCACTCAGAAAGCCACCAAGTCACCCCTGCAGGACCTATACGCTCCATATCCAGTCAGATAAGAGACCCTAAGCTTCCCGGCTGAATTCGAACAAGACTTGCCTCTAGGATAGGGACAAAGAAGAGTTTTTATGATAATTCTGGTTGCTTCAAGCTCTGTGTCGGAAAAAAATTGTAAGCAAATCTGGGGATCAACCCCTCACTCTTAAACCTACCTCCAACAAAACCCTACATCAGTGTGCTGTCATTGCCCATGCTGGTGCCAGGGAAGTGCCCTGTGCTTGTGGGGACCCTTCACTGAGCTGGTCCTGGGTGTCTCAGGACCTTCCGCTGTCCAGTCCCCTGCCCTGAGTGACCAGGATGGAAGGGCTCAGACCATGAAGGATTTCTCCCCCAAAAGACCAGCTTTTCTCTCCAGATTTACCTGACCTCAGGAACACCTCTGACAGAGCTTTCCTGCTTCTCATGGTTGGCCATCCTTGCCCTTAGCATTATCACTAAGGCTGAAATGTCCTCCTTGAAGCAAACCACTGTCTCACTCCACTGCCATGTCTAGGTCTGCTGGAGAGCCTTTGACTGGCTTCGTTATTCATTCAGAACAGGACAGAAGTAAATTAAAACAAAAAATTAAGCCTGCTGAGTTTTCAAAATGTCTATCCCCTGGCCTTCAGACAAGTCCTTATTGACTCTAATTTAGCACCTTGTTCAAAACTTGTCTTATCCAGTACAGTACCCATTAGCCACACTGGGCTATTTAAATTAAGTTAAATTTAATTATAATGAGATACAACTTGAAATTCAGTTCCTTAGCTGAACTAGCTATTAATTAGCTGTCTAGTGGTAGATAGCGCACAGAGAAACTTCCATCGTTGCAGAAAGTTCTAAAAGTTTTATTGAGTTATATTATAATTTATCTCATCTGTCTATATCATTTCTTTTAAGTTTCTCAACCCACAACAGATTAGAAATAGCAAATTAAGGGCAAAGGGAATGATGACAACAAATGACCCAGTATAAAAGGAGGAAATGGAATAATTAGGAAGCAAAGCACTCATTCATTTATTCGATCATTAAACAAATGTTTACTGAGCTGCTACATGCCAAGTATAGGATTAGGTACTTGAACTACATTACTGAACAAAAGAGACGTAAATCTCCACCCTCATGGAGTGCACTGAACCGGTAATACAGACCACTTTGAGGACGTTTATTACAGAGACCAACAGCCTTGTTTTCTTCAATATTCTCTGGAGACATCATCAGTTAAAAATCCAGTTCAATAATTGATGTTTATCTTGAGTCATCAAGAATAGTTAGTATACTTTAAGAAGGCCCACAAGCACATATATTTTAGAAAGGTTACTGTCCAAGGAGCTAAAGAAGCTAGTTTCAATGATTTGAAAAAACAATCGGGGTTGCCTACTTTTTTTTTTTTCTTTCTGAGTTGGATAACCTTCATTTTATATGTAAAGAGAAAAAGAAAACCAAAAAAAAAAAAAAATCCCCTGTCATTTTATAAGCTCCTTTTTACCAATGAGTCTATACTGACCTTTCTTTCTATTCCTTTTCAAGCTGATATAATTTGCTTTCCAGTTCTGCCCCTTAATACTATATGACTCTGGATAAGTCATTTGAACTTTCTATGCCTCAGTCAAAAGGTAAATAAGAAACAGAACTAACACAGTTGTAACTGTGGGTGGCATAAATCTCATCAACAAAGTGCCTGAGAATTAGTACAAAAGTCTTGAGAGACTTTCTCCAGCAAGAAGCAGGTGGGATTCGATGAATTCATATGCTCTCTCTTCCCCCTACTCTCTTTCCTGTCCCCCACCTAAAACCCATAATGAATTCTCTTCTTACCCTTTATAACTGGTGAAAAAATCAGAAGCCAAGCAGTAATAAGCTTAAATATTTCCTTAGAGAAAGAATTCAATTCTAGTAATAAAAAAAAAAAAAATTTGTGTCAAAACAGGTGAGGAAGAAATTAAGGCCTTTGGAGAACACTCCAGGGCTTGGAATACATAATTCTTCCAGGTGATGGAAGGAGTTCTGTGAAGGAAAGGGGAGACATATTTCTAAACTGCTTTTAAAAAGTGTAGGTCAGAATCAGGGCAGAAACCTCTAATTTGAAAATGATGTCAAAGACCGTCCAAGATCACTGATGGATGGGAGACAGGATGATGTAGTAGAGGGGTGGAAACAGAGCATTTGGAGCCAGACAAATCTCAAATTCCAGCTCCAACACTTATTAGCTGTGACATCCTGTCTAAGTAACTTAACCCATCTGTGTCTTAGTTTACTGGTTTAGAAAATAAAAAGAAGGATAGTGATAGTGTATACCATGTGGGGCTATTACAAGTGTTCAGTGCAATAATTTTTGGGAAGCACCTGGCATAGAGTAGGTACTTGTATTAGTTAAGATAATGCTAACTGTTGAAGAGTTAAATGCCAAATTCCAATGGTTTAATACAACTAAAATGTATTTCTTGCCCATGTAATAGACTACCTAGAGGAAGCAGGAGGCTCTCCTCCATGTGGTGACTCAGGTATCCAGGCTTCCGTACTGCAATGCCTCCTTGCCTATCTAAGTGGGGAAAGCAGAAGGCTTTCCTCCATGTGGTCATTCAGGGTTTCAAGCTTCCATCTTGTGACTCTCCGACCCCTGGAACCTCAAAATCCTCTGCTTCCAGGTGGCAAAGGGGAAAGTGAGAGTGGAGAAGCCCTGTTTCTTAAAAGCCCTGGCCTCAGAGGTGAGACTCATCCACTTTCATTCGCATTGCTTTGATGAGAACTAGTCATGTGGCCTCACCTGGGTGCAAGGAGAGCTGGGAAGTGTAGTTCCAGCTTAGCAGCTGCCTCTTAGCAATAACACCACACTCTGAAAAGGGAGCCAAAAGGTTCTGACCAACAGCTAGCCATTTTGCCAACATGCTCAATAAATGGTAAGAAAACACAGTCAAATGAGCAGTGATTTTGTTAGATAAGAAAACTGGGCCTGCTGTAAAATTCTGAAGGATAAGAGGAAACATTTAAAACCCAGATGATAAAAATAGACAAGTAAACTAGTTGAAAGGTTCAATATTTGGGGCCATGTTTTATTTGGTCATGGTTGAAACCAAAGACTGTAATGTTTCTATTTAATCTGACAAACAAATATTTATTATACTGATCACATGCAAGACACTAGGCTAGGCATTGGGTGTGGGCTGGACAGGTGGTACAAAGTTGAGTAAGACCTGGACTTGCATTCAAAGAGTTTATATTCTGGTATGGGAGGAAGATATGCACATCCTCAAAGAAGCACAAAGACACATAGTATGGGCAGTGACCTGAGAGGTGCAAAGTGCTACGGGATTTGAGAAAAGGTAGGATGGTTTCTGTCCAGCATGATTCAGCTGCATGAGAGCATTTCAGACACCCAAAATGGGGGTCTGTCCTTATCCAGTTGGCCCTTGACACCGTCTCTGCTGGCTCCCCAGAAACTCCCAACTTTGTTCTCAGATATCCTATCTGCTCCATTCCTGCTCTCCATAGCTCAGAGGCCTTTTGGCTCTGGGTCCTTGGTTTGTTCCTTTTGCCTGAAAGGGCCTGGGTTTCCAGACTTGGGTACATGCCTTGGGTCTCTCCTTATGGCAGTTCTCATGAGCTCTGCTCTGGTGGGCTGTACCTCCTAGGTATGGCCTGGAGTTCCAGACATCAACCAACTTCCTTGGCTCTTTTCCATCTTGGAGTTGGGAGAATGGACTACTTCATGGGTAAAGCTGCATTTGACTTAGGGCTTGAAAAATGCATGGAACTTTGTTAAGTAGAGACAAGGCTTTCACACCTATAATGCTTGCTTGATTCAACAAAAAGGTCCTTTATTATCACTGACTCAATTTAAGTAAAATCTTTCTGGTTCCATTTTGTTTTTGGAAGGGCTAGTATGTATCAGACATTGTGTTGATTGCCAAGGACACTGAGATTAATAAGATATAGCAAGTCATATGATATAGTAAGGCAGTTACTATCACCCGTTTTAGGAATATGGAAAACTGAGGCTTAGAGAAGTCATGTGACTTTCCTATGGTTAATCAGCCAGTAAGTAGAATAGACAAGATTCTTCGCTGGTTCTCCTTAGCCCTAACCCAGTGCTCTTTACTATGCTGGAAAATACCCCGGCAGTTCAAATGAATGAACTAAATTTTATCAAATTGAACTCCCTTCAATAAGATGTAATACTTTGTAAGACTATTGACAATGTAATAGGGTATTCTTGAAGAAAAGGTTGTAAAACCTTCAGCAGTCAAAAAATAACCTCTCCATCACTATTTGCTGCAGAAATGAAGGACTGCATTAAGGAATTAATGGGTACACAGAGCTCTGGTAATTCTTCTAATAAGATTGTGCAGACACGTCCAAATCCTGTCTATTTGGAAGCAAGTGCTGACTCTGACAGTCTAGCCTGCAAGCACAGAGGACAAAGAGTTCTTGCCCTTTGCTTTTTTTTTTCAAGTTTTTAGAAGTATTTTTTAAAGTAGAATTGACATATAATACATTAGTTTGAGGTACACAACATAATAATTCGACATTTGTATGTGCTGCAAAATGGCCACCACAGTAAATCTAGTAATCGTCTCTCTCCCTACAAAGTCATGAAATTTTATTTTTCTTGTCATGAGGACTTTTTTTTCTTTTTTTTTTTAGGTAGAAATAGGCTCCACACCCAAGGTGGAACCCAACATGGGGTTTGAACACACAACTCTAAGATCAAGACCTGAGCTGAGATCAAGAGTGGGGACGCTTAACCAACTGAGCCACCAGGTGCCCCTTTTGTGATGTGAACTTTTAAGATTTATTTCTTAGCAACTTTCAAACATGCAATACTATATTAGTGACTACAGTCACCACGCTGTACATTACATCCCCAGGACTTATTTATTTTATCCCCGGGCATACCTCTTGACCCCCTTCAGCTGTTTCCCCTGTTTCACCTACCCCCTCCTCCCCTCCCTCCTGGCAACCACCACACATCCGTGAAATCATACGGTATTCGTCTTTGCCCTTGGCTTTTATGATCCTTGTCTGCCTCGGTAGGCAGGATGGGAGACACCTGGTGACAGTGTGCTTTGCTCAGTTTAGCTGAACCTGACAGTTACTTCGGTACTGCTCTCACTCCTTCCTTTTCAGAGTCTTGGGCAGGGTGGTAGGAGGGAGGGGCCTCCTTGAGAGATGGAGGTGGAAGTTGTCACTGATGAGTGAAGAGGGATTTAAGAAGGGGGGGGATTTGGAAGCAGGTGGTTTGATGGAGCGGGAGAAATTGGTCGTCCTGAATGCAAGGGGCAATTTTGGAAATGACAAAGCCAGGATGCAAGCGGAGGGGACCGAAAAGCAGATCCTGGGCCGGAGATGGGGCGCAGGGGGGAAGCACATTCTGGGTCCTCATTTTGAATAACGACAGGGCCATAGAAGTAAGCAAAATGCTCGGAGCAGAGAACAACAGCGCTGAGTGGTCACGGAACGGGGAAAGAATTCAGAGAAATGGCATCTGAAATGAAAAAGGGCCAAGTTCACTGCTATCCCGGGGCCCAGAACCTGTCCTGTGTGCCTGGTTTTTAAAAAATGCTGTTTTCCTCCTTGGGACCAAGCTACATCCCTTCCACCCTTGGAGGCTGTGACCACGAGGTATGAAAGAATTGCTCTCAGTTCCAGCCACGAGTACTATTTTAAAATACTGTTTTCTTAAATGCCCCGGTTTTTGAAAGGTAACAGAATCTATATTTGAGACTAGAAAAATAAGCAAGCAGGAGAATCGTTCAACAGAAAGAAGCGAACATGGCCACTGTGGGGTGGCTTTCTAATGGAGCTCCCACGGGCCGGGCCTTCCGCACTCCCCTTGGGCTTCCAGTTTTGGTTTTTTTTTTTTAAGTTTTTATTTATTTATTTGACAGAGAGAGAGACAGCGAGAAAGGGAACACAAGCAGGGGGAGTAGGAGAGGGAGAAGCAGGCTTCCCGCGGAGCAGGGAGCCCGACGCAGGGCTTGATCCCAGAACCCTGGGATCATGACCCGAGCCGAAGGCAGACACTTAACGACTGAGCCACTCGGGCGCCCCTCGGACCTCCATCTTGAGTAAATGGCAGCATCAGCTACAACACCCGGCAAGGGAAGGGCTGAAAATAAACCCTTGATTCGTAAAGAAACCCACTTTGGGTTCGACTGAAGAAGTGGGAAATGGAAACAGGACACCTGTTTCACATCAGGCTTGGGGGCCAGGGTGTGAACGCAGAATGTCCGGGGGCCTGAGTTGCCTGGTTCTCTTCTCTGCCACTTGACCAGAGGGCTGCAGGGGTAGCCTTGGCAGAAACAGCTGAGCTCCTCCTAGGTGCCGGGCAGGGAGTCACAGCAGGGAACAACATGGGCAGAAATCCCACGCTCCGGGTGCTTCCATGCCCACGGGATGAGGCAGAAAACACAGAAATAAGTAAGAGCGAGAGGACGTTAGATGTTGTAAAGTGATAGTGAAAAATGTAGCAAGAAAGGGGCCAAGGGAATGTGAGGCAGTGGTCAGGGAAAGGGGCATCTGAAGCAGATGCCAGAACCAGGGTGTGGCTGTCTGGGGAGGGGGGTGTCCAGGCGGAGGGCATAGCAGGTGCCTGGCCAGGGAGGCTGCGTACCAGCTGTGTTCTAGCAGCTGCAGGGAGGCTGGAGTGGGGGACGTGATCAGACCGGAGCCGGTCCCCTGGGCCTCATAGGCCATGGCTAGAATGTAGTCTTTTGCTACAAGGCAGATGGGGCCCCTGGAGGTGAACAGAGCAAGGACAGGAACTGACTTCAGTTGAACAAGATCACGCTGTGTGGACTTAGGTTGTAGGAAGCTCTCCTAACACACTGGTGAGAACATGGCACTAATAAATGTTAGCTGTAGCTACTATGAAGCTGATTGGAAGGTGGTGGGGGGAGGGGGTTGCCAAGTAGTAAAAGGTTTCCTGTAAAGTGTGCTGCACACTGCTCCATCAGCTCCTCATGCATACATTCTGATAAAACTTGGGGCAATCAGATAGTAAACACGACTGGGGGATTCGTAGGCCTTGGGCCTGAAACTAGAACAGTAAGTTGCTGATTTTGTGATTGACTGTCTCCTGGGTAGAGCAAGCATGTACTGAGCGTGTCCCATCTGTGAGGTTCTAAAGCAGATGCTGGGGGGATGGTAATGAGCAAGATGGATGGGTTCCTGCCTCACGGTGTCCCTTATTCTAAATCTCCTCCTCTGCAGGGGGTGCACAATGACATTTGACATACAGTTATGCCAATAATCATCCCATTCTCACAGTGATAAGTGAAACAAAAGATGAGTACAAAGGGCCCAACCTGGTCATCACAAGGGGCTTCTCTGAAGAAAGGATATTTAAGCTGAAACAGGAAGGGGGTGCATCTGGGTGGCTCAGTGGGTTAAGCTGAGACAGGAAAAAGAGGAAGAAGGCAGTTTGGTGGAGGGCAAGGTGGGCTCGGGCTCTCAGGGAAAGGGGACAGCGCATGCAAAGGCCCTGGGGCAGGAAGGAGGAAGTGAGAGCACGAGAAGAAGGGCAGGATGAGCCTGAAGAGGTAAGCAGGGTGTGTCAGGTGGGTCCTTCTGGCACGTGGGGATCGAGGTCTTCATTCTGAGTGCGATGGGCAGTGCTGAGGAGCTTGTGGCAAGAGATTGACCTCATCAGACTTGCACTGACTCACTCTGGCTGAGTGTGGAGAGTGGCCCAGAGGTGGACCAGAGTGGGCTCGTGCCCTGTTGGAAGGCCCCTCCCACTGGCCAAGCTGCTACATGGTGGAAATTGAGGTGTAATAGGAGGATGCTCCCAAATACCACCCCACCCATCCGCCTGAAAGCCCTCCTGGTTAGTGTTCCTTGTTTGGTTTTTAGTCCTGTTAAGGTGTCTCTTTCTGTCCGTCCCCATCCGAACTCAGCTGTTAGTCCTCAATATAAAGATCACAAGCATTGGGCTTGGCCTGACTTGGGATCCCGGTTCTGCTCCTTCTTGTCTTTGTGGCTTGGATGAGTCTCCCTGACCACAATTCCTGATCTCCTAAAACGGGCAAAATTACACTTGAGAGGATTAAATGAAATAACCGTGATGAAGGGTCTGTCTCAATGTCTATACAGGTAGGCAACTCAACAAGTATCAAGTTTCAGACTATCCAAATGAATCATCTTCTAATGAGAACTAGTCTCTTGAAATTAGGTTTCTATTCCACAAAAGCACCTGAGAGAGAGCGAAAAACGTGATGGCATGAGATAGGGCAGACCATGACCTTTACCCTGGGCCTTCACAGCCCACTGGCGTTCTGAGAATTAAAAATGTGGACAGTTATCAAGATATCTGAGTGAAGGGTGCTGGGCAGATGTGCGCTACAACCCCTGAAAGATGAAAGTAGTTTCCTTTCTTGTAGAAACTCATTTCCAAAGTTAATGAACATATATTTAAAAAAGGAACAAATATCATCCAAATCTGAATTAGAGAAATTGTCGCTAAGTATGGGAAGATTGGACCCTGTATTTCAACTTGTATGGACTATTTGTTTGTGTATACATATATATATATATCCTTCCCTCACTCATTCAACAGATAATAATTATCTCTTATGTTGCTGCCACGATCCCAGGGGCTATCCATCAGGGCCAAGGCTAGGCCCCCAGGTCTCTTTCCTTCCACAGGAGAGTAAAATTTTTTGACTTGATTCCTCAGAAACCAAAGGGCAAAACTCTGGTTTTCAGTTTCACTAAGGGCTTTAACTGTCCCTTTAAATCGTCAAGATTTAATTGTGTGTATCATCAGCTCTTAAATTACATTGTCTTGAAAGTTTCTACTCAAATTCCTACCATTTAAACATTCAAATGTCAAAACCTTAAAAAAAAAAAAAAAACCCAAAACGATGAACCTTGGGTAATTCATCCCATGAAGTTACAGAGGATGAATATGTGCCTCAGAGATGATTAAAAAACAGACAGGAAATATACACATGGAGAATGTCAAAATGTGTAATGTACTTCCCAGGCCACTGAGACCCATAACCTACGTAAATCCCCAGCTTCTGGTATTGAACGTAAGACACGGGGTGGGGGAAGTGTGTGTCCCACCATCCACATTATACCAGACCCCTTGTGCCAAGTATTCTGTCTCAACACTCCTGAAAAATGTGCAATTGTCAGAATCATGATAATACAGTAAACTCGCCAGGCAAATTGTGAAATGTGAGTCATGGTTCTGTTTGCTCTGCAGTTGTGAAAACTGCAAAATTTTTATCAAGACAGAAACTGAAAACCCTAAGTGTCACCTCCTGGGGAGCCCTGACACTCTCACGTCAGACTGTTCTTCTCACCCACCCCCCACAGCTCGAGTCACGCTACGCTTCTGCCAGGGAGTTACCTGCTGTTGAGCTCCTCGGCACCCACAAAATTACCTGCCTGAATGCCCTTCCAAAAAGGGGTGGCACAGGCATCCTGTTGTTAGCCTGATCTCTGGCTGGCCGGCCAGGCAGGGAGCTTGTCGTCCTGAAGGTTCCTTCTCTCCCAGCATCCTCCCCTCCTACTCTTTAGACTCTGGAGTCTAGCCCTCGCTACGCCCCCCCAACTCTGCCCCCACCCCCAGCCTCCGTGTCCCACAACTGGACTCTCCCCTGTCACTGCTTACCTGTCCTGTTCATCATTCTTATAATGAATCTGGCTTTTCAAAAGTGAGTCCTACTAATGCACTAATTTGTTACTCCTTTCAGGAAAGTGTTTTTTTAAAGTGACTCTTGGTAGATAATGTCTCCATCCAGGGGCTTTAGAACTGTGTTTCATGGGGTCCTAAGCTTCCATGGATGCGCCTGAGGGTTGCTCTCTGGAGCCTGAAACCCCTTGCCCTCTCCCCAGGCTCCAGCCAGGGCCGTGCTGCTTTGATAGGCCTTCCACCCTAGGGCCACACTGTGGGGTCAGGAAGAGGGTGGGCTCTGGAGTCAGCTTTGCCACCTACCAGCTGTGTGATGGTAGGCAGGTCATTAAATCTCTCTGGGTCTCAGTTTTGTCATCTGTGAAATATTAGCAATAACAGTACACTGGATCTATTTCATAGGGTTGTTGTTGGACTCAATGAGGTAAAACATCTGGCACATAGTAAACTCTATTTAAGAATTTGCTATTATGATATGCATGGGGTACTCTGCAAGATTTCACTTGAGAGAAGTTTTCCACTGCTTAAAAAAAAAGGTAAAACAAATAAACAAAACCCCAAACTCCTACTACCTTCACTCAAAATATAAGTAACTTATTGGAATTCTGCCACCAAGGGCAGGTTTCTTGGCGCCTCTCAAATCCTACCTAAGTGTGGGGCTGAGTTGGCTTTGGGTCTGCACGTAGACTAGATCAACCAGCTCACAACCAGCACTTACCTTCGTAGTTGCTGACTTAGGGAACGGGGTTAAGTGCAATGTCTGGGGCATTCTATTCCTTCTATTATTCTATGGGGTCTTTTTTTTTAAGTTGTTTTAATTGAGCTAATAATATTAGGCTCTTTTCACAAGCAAGAGGCGTTGGCTCACAGTGTGATGAGGACCACATGAAACATGTTTCCTGATTTTTTAGGAGGGAAGTCAGATGCTATTAGAACTTGAGCTAAAAAAAAAAAACCAAAAAAACAAAAAAGCAAAAATCTTGAACTTTAGAGCCTGATACATGGTCTTCTTTTCAGTGTTTGAGGGTTTGAGGGTCAGGGAGGTAAACTTCATAGGATACATGAAGGTCTTCTCTGATTCCAGAATAAGCATCTAAATGTTCTTTTGAATTCAGTGCTGGTTGAGCTACGATTCTGTGCCTTATGAATCTGGGTGCAACTCAGAGAATCATGGATGTGGGAGAACAGTGCAGGCTTTGGAATCAGGCTCCTCCACCCCCTCATAGGCTCCCACCTCAGAGCCTGTGCACCTGATCCCTCTGACCTTTATTGGCCTCAGTTGCTCCTACCTGAGCCTGCTTCCTCCTCCACACCCCAGGAACCCTCCCCTGCCCCATGCCATGCTGACTCTCTCATCTTAGGGCTGGGGCCTCCTGGTTCTGGGCAGCATTTCTCATCACGACTAGTCTGGGGCTTCTCTCCCTCCGATGGGCTCCACAGTGCCCCGTGCTTGCTCTTTGTGGCTCCTGTCACCTTGCATCGTTGATCTCCTGTGTATCTTTGTGAGGTCTTTGAAGGCTGCATCTGTGTCCAGTTCTTTCCCAGTTTTCCCGGGTCTGGCATATAGTAAGTACTTAATAAAAGTTTGGTGAAATGACTGAATAACCAGCCCACTTTTCAATTAGGGGTGGCAACATGTGATCGATCACTTGGGACATGTCATAGCGAATTTCTAACCTCAAGACTTTGAGATCTTCAAACCTGGTAACAACGCTCTTTCTTCCTTCCTTTTTTATTTTCATTTTTTTTATTTGTGTGGACTCGAGGTTCTTCTTGCATGATAATATTACTCTCACTTATAGAAGCAGTGGAGCTGGAGTGAGAGCCCATGGGAGTCACACTGCCACTGAGTTGCCACCCAGAGCATGGCTGAGGAGGGGGATGGGAACCGAAGCACATGCTGGTGAACACCTCCAGGGTGTCCCCCCTTCCCAGTGCAAGGTTGCTGGTGCAATGCCCCACACAGACCCCAGATTCCACCATGATGCTGGAAGCAGGGTCCGGAGTATCCCAGAGCCTAAGACATAGGTTCGTGTTAGGGAGGGCTAAAGTCAGGATGGATCCAATCTCTGCATCTGATTTCCAGTTACAGGGTGAGGGTGGAGCATGTTCATAGCGCTTTATTGCCCTTGGATCTGAGAAATACTTGTTTTTCGGTTGATTAATACTCTCCCATTTATATGAACCATGTGGCTTCGCTTGTAGAACTCCAAACACACAAAGGCTGGTGGGAAGAAGGGGAGCATGTATCAAAACTGGGGTCAAACTTAAGTCACACAGGTTTCAGAATGTTAATTCTCAAGAAATTCCCATAGCTTATAGGAAGAGAGGAGTTTCTCATACAGCTCTATCTCTAGACTCAGAAGAATGTTGTGGTACCATTTTATTAGCAAAGTAACAAATAGTAGCTAACATCTGGCGGGTGCTAACTATATGCTAGACGTGGTGTTTTTACAAGATTATCTCATTGATTCCTTGTATTAACAAGTCTATGAAAGTAGGTCCCATTGTATTTTACAGATGAGAAAATCATGAAGATTCAGCAGGTCTGGGTGACTTGTCCAAGGTGATCCAAGTAGAAGATGGTAGGGCTGGGATTTGAACCAACATCTGGCCCTAAAGCCTGGACATTTCTTCCCCTTATACACACAGGCTCTCCTAATGAACATGGGGCATTTATTTTTGTATATACTGTGGCTATGTTCTCCAAACAGCTCAGAGCTTTAGAAAATATTTTGAGAATTCTCACTCAGATAGCCCAGCAAATACACCTTATTTTGCTTGAGAACTTCCCTGTTTCCTGCTCCTTTGTCTATTCAGCTTGGAGACCAAACTCGGGGGATGAAATCTCCCTCCATCTACAACGTATGTTCTCTTTGATTGCTTTAAGACAGCAGCTGAGCTGACTATACATGGCTTCACTTAGCAGGACAGGTGCCTCTGCTTTAAACAGAAAGTATCATGACCGGAGGTTACTGTCTTCAGCACCCGTCCCCCAACTCCTCAGAGCACTGACAGACCGGGGCATGGTGATGCTGATGAGGTTGGATCCAGGTGCCATCTTGAAACTTAAGCCTGAAATGGGACATTTACAAGGAAAAGAGCCCTTCTATGGAAATCTCACCGCGAAGTTGCAAAGGATGCGTGCCCTGTGTGCCCCCATCCACCCCCTCTTTGGGCGCTCACAGCCAGAGGCCTTCTTGACATCTTTTACTCACATCTTTATCTCTGAAGAACTGAATGGAGAAATCACAGGAGTTGGAAATCCCACTGAATCCTTCGCTTTCAGTTGATGCGCTGAGGCTGGGTGAGCCTCTTAGAAGATGGTGAGAGATTGTGGACTGTGGCAGCCAGTCGACCTTCATCTGGAGAGGAAGACTTGAGTCCAGTTGTCAAAGACGGAAGGACAATGAGGCAGTTAGGACAGAGTGAATGGGGAATGCATTTTTATTCCCTTAGAAGCATTCTTCATCGAAAGAGGCACACTGCCAGGGTCTCAGGCAGCCGTGCTAGATGAGGAAAGTCTGCTCTGACGAAGGACCAGGAGGGCACAGAAAGGGAAAACTCACCTGGGATATTAGTGAATTTTGAGCTGTTAAAAATGTGTTGATCCTGCCAGGTTCCAACTTTGGACAGCTGCTAAATAAGGCACCTGAGAAAATAGTTTCAATTTTGTAATTTGGAAATGGGAAGAGAAAATTCATCAGGGCTAAAGGCACAGGAAGAGCTCGAGGGGCTTTCCTGGACCTGTGCAGAGGCTTCTAGCTGTGACTCATCAGCTCCCGGGGTACGGGGAGGACATTTGGGGTCCTGCAAAAAAGCTGCATTTCCTACCGGCTGAGCTTGGGCGCTCAAAATGACAAGCTTCGGGCAAAGTCTGTTAGGAAGCCGCCTCTATGCAATATCCCCCTCTACTGGATTCTTGCGTGGAGAACACCACCCTAAAAGCCTTCAGCTGCTTTTGAATCTCCTCAGAAGGGTTTCTCTACGTGAAAATGCATTTTGGTGTTGGCAAAGGCGACTTCACCTGTCCTCCTGCCGCTCCCTGGGTTAGGATAAAACATTCTCTAAATGCACACACACCCGAGAAACATAAGCCACATACCGAGAGAGAGGAACGAGATGATGCAGATGAGAGCATGCTGGCCAGCATGGAACTTTAGGGCATCAGGAGACTGGGCTGTTTCCTAGTGGGGGACTGAGGGGGAGCCACTTGCTGAAGGCGCACAGCTGGTAAAAGGCAACGCTGGGTCTGAAAGCTCCTTCTCCTGACCCACCCCACTCTTCTGTGCTCTTTCTCCCGTAACAGAGTGATTTTTAAATACTCAGTGTGGCTAAATCCTGAGAGAGGCCTTTGGTCATGGAAGCCATAGGGCCAGTCTAGGGAGAAGGTGTTCCTTTAGTCTGTTTCTCTCTTAGGGTCCCCAGGTCTTTGATGATGACCCTCAGACGTAATACCAGGCAGAGCCTGGGTAACATGCAAAGCACCTCCATGTTCTGCCCAACCACAGGGCCCAGACTCTTCCCTATTAGAATCACTACTTCTAGAGCAGTACTGCCCAGACTTTCTGTAAGGACGGAAATGGTCTGTATCTACACTGTCCAACATGGTAACCACTAACAGCATATAACTTAGGACTACTTAGCACTTGAAATGTGCTAATGAGACTGAGACACTGGGTTATACATTTTATTTAATGTTAATTAATTTAAAATTAAATATCCACATGTATCTTGCCCAGTGGACAGCACAGTTCTAGGAGGACCTGTTGACATACATTCATCACTCGGCCAACAACATAGAGTTTCCTTATTAGGTGTCACTTGGTGATGCGCAGAACTGTGTGGGGAGGACACAGCAGAGCGTTTTGTACAAACAGCACTGGAAGCAAAACATCGGGGTTATAATTTGTAGTCTTGCATCTGTCCCAGAGAAACCGCATGGGTTTTGGGGAGACCTAACTCCCAGGACACTGTTTCCTCACCTATAAAATGGGGAGGCTGGTGGTTTCTGGCCTCTTTGCCACTAAAGAGAACTCTCATTATTTTTACCCCATGGACTCCTTGTTTAGAAAAAAAAGTTTGGGGGCGCCTGGGGGCTCAGTCGGTTAAGCGTCTGCCTTTGGCTCAGGTCATGATCCCAGGGTCCTGGGATTGAGCCCCACTTCGGGCTCCCTGCTCAATGGGAGCCTGCTTCTCCTTCTCCCTCTGCTGCTCCCCCTGCTTGTGCTCTCTCTCTCCCCCGCTCTCTCAAATAAATAAAATCTTTAAAAAAATAAAATGTTTGTCTATTTTACAAACAGCATCCATTAAGCAATAATTGCTGACATTTTAAAACTGCAAACTCCTACCAGAACTTTTATCAGCATCAGCTAACCAGGGTGATCACACTGAATTGATGTAATTCCATCCCAGAGAGACTGAGACATAATTAGCCTGTTCAGTCTCCTATGAGGCACATGCATGCTTTATGAACAGCTTTTAAGAATACTGAGACTATCTCTAGTGCCCCCATTATTGTCTGCTAGGACATTTAGGAGCTCAAGGACCCAAGTTAGAATCTGGATGAGATGAGCTCTAAGTCCCATCTGGGTCTCTCTGACAGGAGGTCAGAGGTGGGCAAGCTGATGGGGCACATCTTGGGGGGATCTGGGTCTTGCTGGCAGGGGTGGCGAGGGGAGGTGCTGAAATGTAGTTGGGACAACCAGGCAAAGGAGGCTTTGCCTGCTTCACACTCTCACCGAGGGCACTGCTCGGGACCTCCGGGAGATGCTGGGGCCATCTGTCCAGAGCTGCTACCAGCAACGAGTCAGGCTGTCCTCCCTCCCCTCCAGGCACCGCCGCCAGCAGCGGCCGGGGACAGAGCATGAGGCAAAGGACCATTTGCGTCTCAGCATGTGACCCTTTAAGGCTCCTGGAAGTGCCACAGAGAGGGTGGTGGGAGGAAACCCGGAGCAATGAGGCAGAACTGGAGACAAATTTACACAGGAAGCTGTAAGGAAGCTCCTTCTCCCCTTGGGGGTCTCTCAGAGTGGAACGGTCTTTTTGAAGAACCTACTTTCAGGCTGAGCTAACATCTGAGCAGCACCTCTGTGGGCTCTGGCCTTGGCCACCTCACTGGATCCTCACAGTGTCTCTCTGTCAGGAAGAAGACGGTAGTCCGCCTAGCACATGAGGGGGCCAAGGGCCCAGCTCGAGGCTCTTCAGCGGGTAGATGGCCGCTCTGGAATTCACACCCAGGACAGCCAAGGATCTGAACCTAGCTACTAGGACGGAGTCCTCTAACGGGAGGACACAACCTGTGACAACCCGCTCATTCTTACTCCTGGTACCTAGGACCGCTTTGGCAGGGAACCCCTGTAGCTCGATGCCTCTAAGAGCGTTCTCTCCTTGGCTCACCCGCCACCTATCCTTCTCTTATCGCTGCCGGTTTGCATGTCTAAGTTTCTAGTTCTTCAAAAATCTTCCTCATGCTGTCTAATTTTATTGTCCCAAGAATCCTGGAAGGTAGATGGAGCTGACCTCTTTGTTCCCATTTTAAAGGTGCATCAACTGAGGCGAGGGCATTACATGGCTTGCCATTGATTTCAGGGCAGGATTGGCTAAATGAAAGGGAACTTGTCTGGCTGGTGCATTTGCCCTCTTGACCTCCTCTGGAGCCAAAGTATCCATCCTACAAGGTCAATATCCTTCCGGAACTCTTTTGCGGGTGGTGGTGGTAAAGAAGTGGTTTACTCTCTCCAGCTCTGATAAAGAACCAGAGCTGCCAATCTCAGAAGTTTCTCTAGTGCTGACAGAGAATCCGAAATCTTTCAGTGGTTCCCAAGTCTTGGGGGAACAGGATTTTCTCACTGTTTGTGCGTGTCTGTGTGGGGTGTCTGCGTTAATCCATTTTTCAAAGGACCTCAGAGGGCTACTTTCTCTCAAGGTCAGGTACAAGCTTCGATACGGTACATTAGTCTAACCAGCTAATAAGCATGAAGGTGCTTTTGAAACTCCCAGCACTCCGGGTTTGTGTGGGGACTTCAGTTACAACAACCTAGTCCGTCTGGTCAGGCTGGAGCATGACCGAACACAGTCTAGGGGTCTGCTTGTTATGTACGTGCTTATTTATTTAAAAAAAAAGTTTTTTTACGGTTTTATTTGAGAGAGAGAGAGAGAGAGAGAAAGAGAGCATGAGCTGGTGGGGGGAAGGGCAGAGGGAGAGGGAGAGAAACAGACTTCCCGCTGAGCAGGGAGCCCAATGCTCGACCCCGGGACCCTGAGACCATGACCTGAGCTGAAAGCAGATGCTTAACTGACTGAGCCACCCAGGCGCCCCCCTGTGCTTATTTATTTTTAAGTAACCATTAACTGAGCATCTATTATTTGCCAAACATTGTCTTCTACACTTACACAGTCATCATCCCTCTGAAAACGCTCATGTTTAATTTGGGTTTTGTTTGGGGAGAGTACTTAAGCATCTGGAATAGGATTAAAATAATCATAGCCCTCTCTTTTCCCTTCTTAACTCTTCAGATTTTATTTCCCAGGAGATGGTGTTCAGTTGTTTGATTTTACGATTTATGATGATGGATTTTTTTTTTTTTTTTTTTTTTTTACATTTAATGCTTGCCAAGGAGGTGTGTTCTATTGAGGGTATACATCAGGCTGGAATGAGAGTCTGCGGTGAGGGTAGCTTAGCCGGGGGGAGGGGACGGCAACATTAATAAACTGAGATCACAGAGAAACGGGGGTGGGGAGCCCAGGGCCTTTGTTGGAAAGATATTAATAGGGATAATGCTTACATACTTAGCTGAAGAAACTATTTGATCTCCTGAGCATAGCTCTGATGTCTCTTATGATATGTATTAAATGTAAAACCCCCTTCTACTCAGAAAGTCATTTGTCAAATCAAGCGGCTGGAAGTTTCTGCAAAGTCCCAGAGCCTCAGAAAGAAAGACAGGCATGGCTGGTCCATTACATCAGCACCGTAGGAGACTGTGACGTTGTGAACGGGCTGGGCAAGTTTCTGTAAGGATGGGGACCTTCACAGACAGTTCAGAGTTGTCACACAGTCTGTTGGGATCCAAACTTTGTGGCTTTGGTCAGCAAACATGGAGGGTGGGAAAAACATTTAAGCTGACATGGATAAAATGCCTGTTATGAACCAGGCAGAGAACAAGGGACTTTGAAGTCAAATTTCTCATCTAATATGGATGATGGCCTCAACCGTGGTACATGATTTCCCTTTAAGTGTGGAGTGGGGTCAGGGGAGGAAGGGGAGAAGGGGCAGGAGGGGAAGGAGCGGACCCTCAAGTTTCCCACCCTACCTGTGGCCAAACCGAGAAAATGGAGGATTATTCTCTGTCGTTTCTGGGTGCTTCTAAAAGATATTCTGGTCCAAACTATCACCCCCAGTAGATTAAAATTCCCAGCAACTGAGCCACTAGTGAATCAGCTTCGAAGCATGAGCCATGGACTCCAGGAGCCCCTGTTAAATGTTCCTGAAATTCCCTGTGAAAGAAGGAAAGCCCCCACCCCTGCCCCCGGCATCAGCAAGTGGTTATTTCTCAAGTTAATGGAAAACTTGGGAGTTGGTTGAGTTGAGAGGGATGGAGACCCAAAGTTCTACATAGATACATAATTTTCACCTTTCCCCCTTAGCATCCAGGTAGCACCAAAATCAGTTTCCCGCCTGGAGACTGTGAAATCTTTATACTGTTCTGTGTAGGGGAGGTCCAGCTGTCGGTCATGAAGGATGTGGGGGAGGCTAAGAATTTATATGATACCACGGCCATTGCCTGTCTCGGGATGGGCTGGCAGTCAGAGGAGAGTGGGCAAGCGAGGGAAAGGAAGGAGAAGAAGACCACTGCTCACGCACCCAATCTCTACAACCAACTGGGCAGCCAAGCGACTCAGAGGGAATTTTAGGAAAACTGGACAAGAATCAAAAGAAAGCAACAAAATCAGTTGGAGCCTGAGAGCAGTAGGTTCTTCCAGGGAAGAACAAAAGGTGAGCAGTGATCTAGTAAATCTGATCATGCACACGGACTGAGGAGAAAAATCTCAGCCAAGATTTCTGAAGTTACTTAGGCATTGGTGTGAAGCACTTTATATGAAAGATCTGATTTCCTCTTCAAAACTACCCTACGGAGAAGATATATGATTTTTACCCACGTTAGGAAGACTTGCCCCCCGTAGTTTTAAAAAGATTTTATTTATCTATTTGAGAGAGAGAGAAAGAGAGCAAGAGCAAGCCTGAGTTGGGGGAAGAGAAGAAGGAGAGGGACAAGGAGACTCTACACTGAGTGTGGAGCCCAACATGGGGCTCGATCCCACGACCCCAAGATCATGACCTGAATCGAAATCAAGAGTCGGACACTTAACTGACTGAGCCGCCCAGGTGCCCCAAGATACTCTCCAGGAGGAAGGTGGCTCTCATTTCCACTGAAGGGGTCCTGGCGTGTGGAGGGACCTTTGTTGCCACTGGAGCTTGCAGCCGACTCTTCCAGTGACACAGCCACAGCCGGAGAGCCGAATATCCTCAGTGGTTGTCATACTAGGAAGAATAGTTTCCATTTTTTGGAAGTCGAGTCAGGTCTGGTGAATAAAGTAAATGAGGGGAGAAACGGCAAGGCCAATTTTCTTGTACGGTCCGTAAATCAATCCAGTTCCTAGAAAGGAATTCCAAGACTATTTGGCAGCAGCCTTGGAATAAATGTATATAGCTTCGCGGGATGACAGCTCTGGGGATAGTGATCACTTGGAGGAATCAGGTCTGATGTGTCAGTAAGTAATCAGTTGCGTCACTTTGTTTGTCTTGATTTCCCAATTGAAATAGAAGATCCTGAAAGCTGGGGGCCAGAGGAGATGCATAGCTTCGCTTTTGTTGGTGGAAGTATTACTTTTGGTTTCATCCCTCCCCATCTCTTGCTTCTCTGAGTCTTCCTCTCCCGCAAGCGATTCCATTCTCTGATGCTCTGAACAACATCCTTGGAATCACCCTGACTCTTCTCTTCCGGTCACCCTCCACATCCAGTCTGTCAGGAAATCCTATTGACTCTATCTACCTTTAAAAATATACCCACAACAAGACCGCCTCTCATAACCTCCACTGCTCCCGGCCACGTCCCCTTCCCTCCTGCCTGGGTCAGGGTACAAGCAGCCTCCCTGGTCTCCTGCCTCCACCTTTGCCTTCCACGGTCTGTTCTCACCCAGCAGCTGTTTAGAAAGAAGCTCACTCGGGGCACCTGGGTGGCTCAGTTGTTGAGCGTCTGCCTTCGGCTCGGGTCATGATCCCGGGGTCCTGGGTTCGAGCCCCATATTGGGCTCCTTGCTCGGCAGGAGGCCTGCTTCTCCCTCTCTCCCTCTCCGAGCTTATGTTCCCTCTCTCGCTGTGTCTCTCTCTGTCAAATAAATAAAATCTTTAAAAAAAAAAAAGAAAGAAAGAAGCTCACTCTTCTACTCAGAGCCCCCAGTGGTGTTGGTGGTTGATAGACTAATAGTCCCCAATATGTCCACAGCCTGATGCCCAGAGCCTGCGAATGTGTTGCCACATGTGGGCAAAAGGGACTTTGTAGATGTGAGGAAGGGTACAGGCCTTGCTATGGGGAAGGTACCCTGGACTATGTGGTTGTCAGGTGAGAAGAATCTGACCCCCTGTTGCTGACTCTGAAGGTGGAGAAAGGGGACCCTGAGTCAGAGGATGAAGTCAGCCTCTGAAAGCTAGAAGAGGCAAGCAAGGAAAGGGATTCTCCCCTGAAGCCTCCAGAAAGGATCCCAGCCCTGCCGACACCTTGATGTCAGCCCGGTGAGAACCATGCCAGGCTTCTGGTGTCCAGAATCACAAGATAAGAAATTGGTGTTGTTTGAAGCCAGAGTTTGTTTGCAGCAATTTGTTACAGTAGCAAAGGAAACTAGTAGAGTTTCTCATCCTACTTAGGTTAAACCCAAAGGTTTTACCACGGCATGCAGGGCCTGGGTGCTCTGGTCCCATCATTTCTGACATAATCTCCTTCCACTCCCCACTCCTGTTCACCTGCTCCAGCCACACGGGACTCCTCGTTCTTTCTCTGGACACTCAGGGGACTCTTGCCTCAGACCTTCACACGTGCTGGTTCCTCAGTCCGGAGTGCTCTTCCTGATAACCGCATGGCCGGCTCTCTCCCGGTTCCCGTTCTGCTCGCACTCAAACACCCCGGGGCCCAGAGGCAGCACCCTGATTGGAAGCAGCGCCCCCTGCCGGCTGTTTTTCCCAGCCTCTCTCTAACCCGGCTTCGCTCCTCATCCTGCTTTGCTATCATCGGACACACACACAGAAACAGGTACACATCGCTCCTTCCATGTGTTTGTTGTGTTTTTGCTTTTTTTTTTTTTTATTGTCTGTCATTATCCCCTAGAAATCCAACTCCAAGAAGGCAGGGATTCTCACCTGCTTTCTCTCTCCTCTGGTGTATCCCAGTGCCTAGAATATGGCACAGAGCAGCTGCTCAGTGAGTCTTATTGAATGAACAAAGGAAGAGTGGGTCACAAGGTATTAATTGTCATATGCTACAGCACACCCCTTGTCATAATATACTGATAGTGGTTAGCTTTGGCTGCACATAACCTCAGCCCTCAACAATAAATTCCCCCCATAGGTGAGTCATTTTAGAAAATTTTAATTTTTTTTCTTTAGATTATGATGAAACTAGCTGTTGGCATCCAAAGCCCAGAGATAGAATAATATCCCCTCTGTCCCTACACACTTGGAGGGTAACTTCTGCTTACAGCACAGGACTCGGGGCAACGGCACATCTGCCCCCACTGGCTTGGTGACCTCGGGCCGAGCACCTTCCCCTCTGGGCCTTCATTTCCTCCCAGGTGAAGGGGGTTTGAGATGTTGATTTCCTGGACCTCTTCCAGAATGTTGTTCCGTGCCCACCGTTTCTGGAACTGTTTGGCTCACTCATGGTGGTGAACCGCAGGGAGGTCGGGGCAGCATTTCTCTGAGTGCCTTTGAAAGACAGGTGCTCTTTCGTGCTCTGCCTATGGAAGTGCTCCCGATTTCCAGAGCACAGGTGAGGTGTGTGTGTGGGGGGGGTGTCAGCCAATGTCATCAGAGGGAAGGCGAGAGAAGGAGTGGTGAGGAGGAAGCAAGTAAGGCAAGGTGGTCGGGAGGGTGGGGGAGCAGGGAAGAAGACCAGGTCAAGACACGGAAAAGATTCTCAAACTTTCAGAGAGGAAAAATGTTGAATTTGATTGAGGGACATGACTGGTGCACCTAATGAAGGAGGCAGGTGGTCTGAATTGGGAAACCAGTCCGGAGCGTGGATTTTAAGTGGACTTTCTTAGACAACAGTTTGGCAACACGTAGTAGAGCTGACGATATACATAAGCTATGACCCAGCAATTGCGCTCTGCTATGGAGTGAATTGTGGCCCCCTCCTCATTCATATGTTGAAGCCCTAACCCTCAGAGTGATGGTGTTCAGAGATGGAGCTCTGGGTTTAGATGAGGTCGTGAAGGTGTGGCCCTCATGATGGGCTCAGTGGCCTTTTCAGACAACTCGCTATCTCTCTCTGCCACGTGAAGATGCAGTGAGAAGTAGCTGGAAGAGAACTCTCACCAGAGGCTGGCCGTGAGACTGCAACCTTGATTTGAGACTTTTAGTCTCTAGAACTGTGAGAAATAAATTTCTGTTGTTTTTCAAGACACTGGGTAGTATTTTCTTAGGCAGCCCGAGCTGACCCCGACACTCTCCTGGTATTTACGTTCTAGAGAAACTCTTGCACGTGGAGGCCAAAAGATAAGTTCATTGACGGTGCCATTGTTATAACGATGAGTAGGAACAAGCAATATGTCTGCCAGTAGTTGAAGAAATAAATAAATGGTAGTATATTCATACAGTTGAATACTATACAGCAGTGAAAAATGAATGTATTCCTCTAGTCATATCTATGCAGGTGACCCTAAGAAGTTAAAGATTATTTTTTGTAGTATGAACCCACTTAAGTAAAGTTCAGAATTATGCACAACTCCATAATCTATCATTAGAGATCTATACACCACATCCATATGGTGAAATTATTATATATACATATAAAACTATACATATATATTCATATATGTGTCTATATACACATATAGGTAAACTTTACACAGGTATGTATATATACATACACGCACCCACACACGTACACACCGTATATACAGTGAAACTATTGAGAAAAGAGCAAGGTGGAAAAAAATACCCATAAAATTCAGAAGAATGGCTACCCTGGAGAAGGGGGTGGAGGGAAAGAACTAGGTGGGCACACAGGGGAATTTGAAAGCATCCAGAATGTACCATTTAAGGCTGTGTGGTGAGGACATGGATTTTGTTGTGTTATTCTTTCTACCTTCTACACAGTGTTATGTATATTATTACATATATTATTATACATATATATTAATAATATATATTATATATAATATAAATAACTAAAATATATTATATATTATATACATATATATATGGAACACTTCATCATTAGAAAAACAACTTAGACTATGAAAGGAAACATAATAAAAGCAGGCCAACCTGGGCTCTGCTCTTGGGGTCTGAGCAAGACACTCCCCTCTGTAACGAATGCCCTTTCCTCACAGGGACCTGAGGGAAAGCCAGGAGGGAAGTAGGAGGGCCCCCACACAGTGGGTGTTCAGCAGTGGGGAGTAACCATGAGGAAGGAAGAGGAAGGCCGATAAAAGAACTATTTGAAGTGCTCCTCTTCTTCTCCTCAAGGTGATGATAGGCATGGCGAACATTTTCAACCATCATAATTAACCTGCCCGGGAAGCTTGGTCATTTGCAGACACTCCCTTGGTTGGAGTTGACAGCTCTCTGAGGCAAGTGAGAGCAGGTAAGTCTGGAGAATTCGAGCCAGCTTGAAGAGACTGAGCGCCTCCATCCTGGTGGGAGAAGTTCAGCACATCGCCCTTAAGATCAAGCCGACCACAGTGAGTACAGCTGTGGAGGATCTGGACGACTCACTGAGCAAGATCTATTTGGTGGACGTCTAGGGAGGCGTGCACCCCGCCACTGGGACGGATATATTTTCTCTTGTGTAAATGTTTATAGAAACTGGCCATATGTTAGGCAACAAACTTAAAAAAACTCAGGAACATATAGAATCTGTTTTCTGGCTCCAAGGCAATCAAGGTAGAAGCTACTGGCACGAAGGTAACATACACTCATTTGGAAATTCAAACATACTTCTCGATAATTTGGGGATCAAGATACAATGATGCAAACTCTGGCAGAGGAGTTTGCAAAGCTGTAAGGGGCCAGCACGTTTTGCTAAGCATGGGTGGGCCTGGAGAACGTGATGCGGTGTGTGATACCTGTCCTGGGACCTTGCCTTTCGTGATTCTTCTCTTCAATCCAGGCTTGGGGTGATTGCCTGCTATCTTTACACCACTGTGCAAAGTATTTGCTGCCTGCCCTCCACGCCTCCCCATCACTCCCTCCTCCCTGACCGTCGGGCTAGAAGGGAGCCCGTCCTTGTTGAAGGCTGGCTGTGTCTCACACACTAGGGCTCGGGGCATACAGATGACTAAGACACAGCCCTTGTCCCTAAAGAGCCCACAGTGGAAAAGGTGGAAGGAATATTCTTATATCCATTATATGTTAATATAGGAGCGTCTACAGTGTTCATTATATCCCTACACAATCATGGACCCATGGGATGAGTGTGTTTGCAAAGGTGTCTAAAAAGAACCCTCAGGATGAAGCAAGTGGCAGGACATATGAGTGTCCACAGAGGGCGTGGGGTAGGATGTGGACACCCAGCACAACGGAGACAAAAATCTCAGGCGGGTCTCCAAGGCTGAGGTGGAGTTCTTCATGAGGAGAAGTGGAGGAAGGGCATGGGAACAGTGTGGGGAAGGTAGGTGTGAAAGAGCCTGGTTCCCTTGGGAAACACTCAGGGTGGGGGTGAGGGAGGTCCATGCAGGAGCCAAAACGTGAGTTTGAGTTTGAGTTTGATTTGTATTCTGTAGGAGAAGGGCAGTTAACAAAGGCTTTTAGGCAGGGAAGCGACAAGGACTGATGTGTGTGTGTGTGTGTGTGTGTGTGTGTGTGTGTGTGTGTGTGTGTTTTAAAGCTTTCGCTGGCAGAAGGGAAGATGAATGGGGGAGGAGAAAACGGTGCAGGGCAGCTGGGGAGGGGCTGCTACAGGGGGGTGATGAAAGCATGATAAATGGATTCTGAGATGCTGGAGACTGATACTCAGTGTGTTATTCCTCTCAGGAATTTTTATATTTTGACAGGGGACACTATCTTAACCCAAAGGAATGAAACTCTAAAGATGGCAATGCCTTGGTTGTGATAAGCCAGGGGGAGAGAGGCTTTGGGTGAGGGGTCCAACTGGGTCCTGAAGGCTCCTTTAAGTGGGGACCACATGTTGGGGGGGGTCACTACACTGTCTTCTATGTGGTTCCTATTTGTGGGCAACATGCATTATGTTATAAAAATAGTTATTGCTGAGACTGTACATAAAAACATGTAATTCAACTGGATTTGGGGAGCGGGGAGAGCTCTTTCTTCACCTAGACCATCCAAGACTCGGGCTAAACCTTCGCCAACTGGTCCTGAGAGTGCACACTTCTCATGGCCGGTCAGTTCATGGACACGATGGGTAGAACCTGGGCCTGGACCAGTCCAGAGAGAAGGTTCTTCTGCTGAATCCATTCTGTTACAGAAACTGCTCTAGGGAGGTCATCTCATGAACCACAGGACCAGAGGGACGTGCCAGAGCGGGGACTCTGGGGCAGGGGAGCCTCAGACTCAGGGAAATCCCTGTGTCATCTTCAGGTCTCAGACCAGGACTCCTGCCCGGAGCAGTTTCTCCAACCCTGAATAATCCTTTGCTATCCTGGCCACCATTTGGGTGGACAGAGAAGATGTTTGGTACGCACCGTGATGGAGCTCCTTTCCCAAAGATGAGGCTAGTCTATCTGTACCCCAGAGCTGCCTCAGGTTCTTTCTGTGATAGCAGGGACAGCAAGTTCTCTGGGCCATCCACACTCTCACCTGGCTGCCTTGTTGTCTACACATGGGCATCATGAGGCAGCTGGCTCAGGTCGTGGGTAGTGGGAGGATACAGCCATGGCTCCAAGGCTATGACCGACCTGGGCTACGCCATCTTCCCACACTTAGGCGTGTGTCTTGGACACACCTGGCACAGTTTTTCCAAGCTCCTCCCCAGACTGGCCTGGGGCATCTCTTCCCCATTTGCACATGCTTCTCTCAAGGCACGAATGTGAATAGACGGGTGCACCCAGAGTCAACACAGCTCCGAGGAGATGGAAGCTCGGCTTTCCCTGGGGAAGTTTCACTGGAGGCCAGCTGAGCTCTGGTGCCAGCCTCACCAGTACGCAGCCAGGGTCTAGGCATTGCCAGACCAGCGTGAGCCGGAAGCTCAGGTGGAGATCTGCAAGGACTCTAGCTTTTTCCTACAGCCCAGAAGCCTGGAACTTGGCGTGAGGGATGCAGAAGCCACTCAGAATCTTCTGTGTGCTTGGCTCACATGGGATGGGAGATGAAAGGTAGCTGGGAGATGGGTCCCAAAATTTGTAGCATGTGCTCTGGAAGCAAAAGGTAGCAACATTTTTTTTTTTCTTCCCTAAATGTTTGAGAGGTTGTTTTAGCTTGGCTAATGACTTGAGAACTTCCATGAAGATTCCAGAGTGTTCTGGAATACTGGAATGCTTGTGTAGACAACAAGGCCGCCAGGTGAGAGTGTAGATGGCCCAGGGAACGCGCTGTCCCTGCTACCACAGAAAGAACCCAATACTGGTTGTTGGGACTCCGGCATTTAGTGTCTATTGTGAAGGGGCTGACAGGAAGCATTCGGTTTCTAAAACCTACGGCTGCCCCCTCCACCCAACCCCATACTCCTGAAAAACCTCCGCCTGTCCCAGGGTGCGTGGGGCAGAATGTGTGAGGAACACAAGCCCTGTAGCACTATGTGGCCCCCAGGCCCATTGAGGCCTGGGGAATTGAGAGGCTCTCTTTTACTTCTCCTGGTCTTCTCCAAGTGAGACAGAATCTTGGAGCCAGAGGAACTCTGAGGACCCCTGCCCCACCCCGCCGCTGAGCCCCAGGTTTTTGAGCTTAAATCCCCTCGCCCTCTACTGATAAGCCTGAGGTTTTTTTTTTTTCACCCGTAAGATTTCTTTTTATTAACATATAATGTATTATTTGTTTCAGGGGTGCAGGTCTGTGATTCATCAGTCTTACACAATTCACATCGTTCACCATATAAGCCTGAGTTTTATGCCGACCACATGTGACCCGGCTGTGGACAGGTGTGGGCTTTTTTTTAGTTGCATCCCAACCAGCCAAGGTTTGGTTGAGCTTTATATCTTGTGGTGTGTATTATGAAAATAGTTTTAAAAAATCATTTTCTGAATACAAAATGAAATTACAACGATGGATATGTTTGCATTAAAGTTCACAGGCAAGGACTGAGGGGTTTGCACTTGACCCCGAGGGCGGTAAAGAATCATTCAGGTATCTCAGAGTAACGGCCAGGCTCAGGGCCTGCTGAGGTATGCAAGCTTTCCTACTTAATCCTCTCACCAACCTTGTCAAGACAGATTTTGACAGTCTCATTTTGTAGATAAGGAAACTGAGACTTGGGAAGGTTAATGACTTGTTCCAGGTGCCATAGCTCAGAAGGGCGAAGGCAGGATTAGAACTCATGCTTACTGAGCTTCAACACCCTCGTGTTTCCCAAGACTCCAAGTGGCCTGGGAGCTGTCACACCCCACTGTGCAAACTCCCGGGCTCTGTCTCACCATTCCCAGCCGGGACAATGTCTCCCCATCCCCATCCGATCTAATAGGTGGTTCAGGTCTTCTCAGCAGGGCGTCTCCTTTTGTTGGGAGGTGAGGTATAATTGACATACATCACTCCATTAGTTTCAGACGTACAACATTATGATTCTATGTTTATATATTGTCAAACGATCACTATCACAATTCTCGTTAACTTTCAGCACCACACCTAACTCCAAAATTGTTTTATTCGTGATGAGAAATTTTAAGATCTCTCTTAGCAACTTTGGAATATACAAATACACAGTATTGTTAACTCCAGTCACCACGCTGCTCATTCCATCCTCAGGACTAATTTATTATCGAACTGGAAATTTGTACCTTTGGGCCACCTTCACCCATGGTGTGCACCCCCCTCCTTGCCTCTGGCAGCCACCAACGTGTTCTCTGTATCTGTGGGCTTTTTATTATTTTTTAAATTGTACATGTAAGTGAGATCATATGGTATTTGTCTTTCCCTGTCTGTCATGTCTGTTAGCCTAATGCCCTCGAGGTCCATCCATGTTGTTGCAAATGGCAAGATTTCTTTCTTTTATATGGCCGAATAATATTCCATTCTCTTTCGCGCTCTCTCTATATAGATAGATAGGTAGATAGATAGATAGATAGATAGAGATAGATAGATCTCGCATTTTCTTTATCCATTCTTCCACTGATGGACATTTGGGTACTTCGGTTGCTTCCATAGCCTTGCTGTTATAAATAATGCTACAATGAACATGGGGATGCAGATACCTTTTTGACTTAGTCTTTGCATTTCCTTCAGACAGGTACTCAGAAGTGGAATTGTTAGAGCACATGGTGGTTCTATTTTCAAGCCTTTAGGGAAACTCTGTAATGGCTGCCTCAGTTTGCATTCCCATCAATAGTGCACCAGGCTTCTCAGTGGGGCATCTCCCTCTACACCAAGCTGGGCCTGTCAAATCCTACTTGCCTACAAGATTGAGCTCATGTGACCCCTCTACCATGAAACCTTCTCTGGACCACGTCTGCCCTTCCTGCAAGGGCTGGCTCTATCCTGTTTGTGCCCCAGTCCCTCATTGTCTTCTACTGTCCCTTGTGGCTGGGTCTAAGGTCCCCACCCTGGCATGGGCCGGGCAACCTCCAACTTAGAGGCCCCATCTCTAGCCTTCTCCCATCTCTCCAGACGTGGCCAAGGGTGGAGGTTGGAGGGCAAGTTGAGGAAAGGAGGGGCACTTGGGGAGGAGGAGAGCAATGCCTGGGGGGAATAGGATTTGGCCAAGAATCGGTATGTGTTTGGAGGTGGGGGCACCAGTCTCAATCCCCAGAAGCACAGGAAAAGGTGGACATCCCAGGTGAAGAAAGGGTCCCAATAGAAGGGAGTGGAGGTGCTGGTAAGAGGCGAGTCAGTGGTGGAAGACTGGAGGGGTGCACTCAGCATCATTCCTGCTGGGGGGGGTGAGGGGAGGAGGCCATGTGCAGAGAGGGAAGCTTTTTGGACAAATGCATGGTGGTGACGCTCTCTTCCTAGTGGCCTGGACCCTGGGGCCCTACAGACCAGCTGGCATCTGGCGTTTGGAAAGCCTGAGGGGCTTCATGTCCCAGAGAAGGCCAGAGGGACAAGGAAGTAGTCTGGGAAGTAGGGTTTCTAATAACTTCCCTTTCCCTCAGTTGCCATGCCCACTTGTCTGGGCAATCTCTCACTTTCTGCCCACCAGACACGGGTCATCTGGGAGGGACATGTGCCAGGTAATGGGGCAGGGGACATGGGGGCGAGTAAGACCCAAGTGGTCCCCTTCCTCAAGAAACTCACTAGCTACCTGTGTGATGTCAGGATCTTAGTGTTTCTGAGCCATAGCTGGCTTTACTTTTCTGTAAAATCAGGAAATTCACATCCACCCCAAGACATCTGGAAGATGACTAGCTCTCAATGGGCACTTGAGACAAGGCTAGATTACCACATCCTTTGCATAGGGGCATTGCTCAAGGTACGTTGGGCACAGCTATTTCTCTTGAGCACTCCCCTCCCCTTTTTCCCTCCTGATAAAAATTAGCTTTTGTGGATTTTTTGGCTTTTACTAATTTCTAAGTGCTTGCTGTCTTAAATTCTTTATGTACGTTATTTGATTGGATCCTTAAAACAACCCCAAATATTATTATCCCCATTTTAGAGATGAGGAAACCAAGGCACTGGCAAGTCGAATATCTTTCCCAAGGTCACACATTTTGTGAGTAAAGAGGCAGAATCTGAATTCAGGACTCTAAACTGTGTATACTCAAAGGCTAAGTTCAACCACTCTATCTAGGAGCAAGACTGAGTGAGGAAGTGGTCTGACCCACACACAGACCCTTCAGTGGTATTTGGAGGGCCAATGTTTTACTTTGAAGAGCCATGCCAAAAGGTCAAAACTAGGAACTAGGTGTAGGATATGTAGATGTATATGCCAAGAGAAAGTGCACATAAACACCACTTATCTGAAATAGTTTTCACTTACCTATTTCCATCAGCAAAATGAACAGCAACTGTGGACAAGCAGGGGGGCACTGGGAGGCAAAGGATATCTTATCTGAGACTGGCCAGTCTCCTCTCCTGGCCTTGGCCACCACTCATTCTCAGCCAGTACATGTGCTGGTGGTGGTGTTCCTCCCAGAATTCTCCATCTTGATCTGCACAAGGGGCTGAATGGTCCTTGTGTGGTGGTCAGCCACTAGTTCACTGGGCTCCAGAGAGATCCAGGGGGCTGATGCTCCACATGACCTGGGTGGCCAGGCTTGGCACAATGAGATGGAATACTGATGGGAAACTTCTTGGATGGTTGAATATTTCAGGCAAACTCAAGGCATTGCTCTGGAAGGACTGGGCATCATCTTTCTCGAAAAGGAATAACCCGAAGATCAGGAGGGCTAAACTTTGCTCAAGGTCACAGATGGGCAGAGTAGAACCAAGACTTGACCTTGGGTCTCCCAACTCTTTGTCTCTTCCAACTGGGGCTGGATCCTGAAATTTTGACTCCACACTGGGCTGAAAACTTGAATGCTTTGAAATGTATGGCTTTCCCCATCATCAGCTTTAGTGAAATTGGGAAGATGTAATTATTTCTTTTTTGTGTATGGAAGCTATGTGCATCATACTCCAAAATATGGGTCTGTGGGAAGGGGGGGACTTCGTTCCTACTCATGCAACTGCTCCTGGCATACACCAGGCGCTCAATCCCTGCACCTGTATTGAAACAAGTCGTGTAACTTTGTCATTTCCAATCCACTTCGCCCAGGGATTCCAAGCTGGCATTGAAATGGTCTGGGGGCCTCAGAAGTTTCACAAAACACTTTCTTAATGAGAGGCATTGTGAACGGAAACCTTGGGAACCTAAGCTGGTTGGAGGTGGTATCAAAGTACAGATAAAAGTGAAACAAAATGCAGAAAGGGAGGAAAACCAATTGAGAACTAAACTGGTAAAGTTCTGGGTGTTACGTTCATTTATTGATAGTATACACCACCCTTTCCAGAAAGTATTTGAGAGAACTAAAATGCCCAAGAGACACAGCACAGAGGTGGATGGAGGAAAAGGTGTGGGTTGAAGATCCACAGATCAGAATCCTCTGCCTTTTACGAGGCCCGTGACCTGAGGCCAGTTATGTAACTAGCCTGAGCCCCCATTTTCCCAACTATCACATAGGGCTTATCAAAAATTAGACACCAGGTACCTAGCATGCCCATCAGGGCAGTTTCCTGGCCTACAATAGACCTCAAGGGACTGGAATTTATCATTATTTTTATTTTACCAAAAAGGAGGAGAGAGAAGCATTCTTATCGTCCTTGCCATCATCCCCCCCCACCATATCACCATCATCGCTAATATCTACATGTTCACTATGGCTTAGGTGCCATCCTAAGTTCTGTGCATGCATGACCTTATTTAATCCCCACCACCCCCTAAAACAGAAACATGAGAAAAGAGACGTGCTGAGAGGTTAAGTGATCTGTCCAAGATCACACACCTACGTGGGACATGCCATCAGTGGAAGAGGGGGTGGTGGCCCCTGCCAACGTCAGGCTGTGCATGCAACCTGAGCAGAGGGTTACCCTACACACGCCCCAGGATGTAAACTGATGACAAGATCAGGAACTTTCCAGCTGCCTAGTGACTGACAGAATGTACGGGAGAGAATTCTAACCTGCAAAGCAATATTCGAGCAGGAGGCAGTAAGAGGATGGCATGGAAAAAAATACCATGAGCCAAGTACCCGGGACTTCAGAAGATTTTCCAAACCCCTTTGCATAAAACTAGCCCTTCCTTTCCCCACTTGCTGAACAACGGGGGACAGAGGAACCCCACTGATTTCTAATTCACTCCTTGTAGCCCATCATTCAATGTCCTCAGGTGGGCCAGTCACCTTGTCCCAACAACCACAGATGAGATGCAGCAAACTTACCACCCTTTGGCACTTGTACCACTGGAAATAAACACACAGAGGAAATCTCTGGTTAAAATGCATGCAATGTTCCTTTAAAATACACAGGCGCTTTCTAAGACAGCCATTTCACTTGGCAGTTGGGCGTTCAAAGCTCCAAATTAAACAAGAGTGTTAGTGAATTGAGTGAATTCATCTGCTTCTCCCGGTGTAAATGTATACACCAGTATGGCCCTGGGTGTCTGTGTGCAGCCACGGAGTGTTTCCATGGTGAGAGGCGAGCCTGGACACCTAGGATTTGATCCCTTCCTCTGGTGCTCAGCAGATTCTACCCTTCCTTGTTCGGAGGTGGAAATTCTCTGTACGGGGTGAGCTCACAGCCAGGGTTCTGGGCCCCGGCTGAGGAAACAATGCACCTCTTGTGATGTCTTCTTCCTCTGAGGTTTTGGGCCATCTCAACAGGAAGGAAGGAAGGAAGAATGGGCTTAAAAGCTCTTCAAACCAAACACCAGGCTGTCCTTTAGAAAGATGCCATCTGTTAAGTGGAGAGGTTTAAAAGTGAAACTTCCAGGACATGAGTAAAATGTTGTAGAGAACCGTTAAACTTTTTTTTTTTTTTTTTTTTTTTTTTTACCTTTCTTACTTTATTACATCTCCATTTTACAGCTGAGGAACCCGAGACCCAGAGGTTAAAGCATTTCCTAGACTGGCATGGGTTGCTGAGGCGGATCTGGGATTCACCCTCACGGAGCCTGGCTCCCGAGTCTATGTTCAGAATTGCTCGATTTCCTCTCTGGGGCTTCACTGTCTGGAAACAGCACAGTCGGAGTTTCAGCTTAGAGGCGTCTGCTCTAAGAACAGACTCTTCTATGTCATAAGACAAGTCACCTCATGTTTCTGGTCTCAGCTTGCCCCTCTGTGAAATGGGTGCCACTATCCACATGACAGATCCTGTTGGACTGTAATGAGGAAGACATGATATAGAAAATGCACATGACAGATGTGTAGCCCTGAGGGGTAGTTAAGAGGTAAACATGTTTACACCTCTTTGAGATTTACATTGTGTTTTACTCAAGCTACTTAATCTTCATGCCAACTCTTTGATCCAGTCTTATCCATCCCAACCCAAATATAAGGAAATGGATACTGAAAGAGAAAAAGTGACTCTCTTATGTCCACGACTTAAACCAAGGTCTTCTGAATTCAAGCCTAAGACTCATATGACTTTTATGCTGAGAGTTCACAGGTTTGTGGGGTGGGGAGGCATAGACATTGTCATGTTCTTTCTTTGTTTTATTTTATTTTATTTTGTTTTATTTTATTTTAGTCTCCCTGATCAGGTAGTGTAGTGACTTGCACATGGAAAGGATTAAGTTAGCTTGTCCCTCACTGAATGAATCATGACTGGATGGAGAAGTGGCTTGGTTAACCAGAGACTTGGGGAAATGCAAGCTCCTTTATTTATGATTTGAGTTTCTGCTGAATCTAGAATCATCCTGGAACAAAGGTACTGAAAATATATCTGAAACATTCCAGTTCATGGCCTTTCTTTCAGGAAGAGAAGTGTATATGTAAGTGAAACCTCACTGGTTGCCCAAGGAGCTGGCAACAGCTCCTAGTCATGCGATTATGGAACTTTTTGAACTAGAACATGTCTCAGAAAGCGTCTGATCTGACCTCCTGCTCTGTAGGAGGATTCCTCCATCACTGGGAACCTTAGTCGGCGGCTGAAGAACCAAGTCAACCTCTGCCTATCACTTTTCAGAGTTGAAATCAAGATTGGATTCAAGAATCAAACCATTTATGAGAAATGTAACATTGAGCAAATTCTTTAAGTACCTTATGCCTCAGCTTACTGATTTGTAGAAGCACTTTGACACCTTGCTTTTTTCACTTAACTACACACCTGGGATATTGTTTCATATCAATACTTACAAAGCTGTCTAATTCTTTAATGCACACACACTAAATTATTTAATCAGCCCACTATTAACAGTTTATTTCCTATTTTTTGCTATTGTAAATATTCTTATAATAAATATTCTTGGTCAGAAAACAAAGTAGCACCTCCTTCATAGGTGGTTGTGGCAAATAAATTCATATAAATCACTTAGAACAGTGCCTGGCCCATAAGAAGAACTCCATAAAGACTATTATTATTTTAATTTTTGTTTCTTGAATAATTGGAAGTCCTGGTAGAGGGACTATTGGAATAACAGGAAGAGGAAACAAAGTGAGAAAACATGCAGCCTACTAGGGGAATGTATTAGTTATGATTGAGCTTAGCCATGAGCAACAGCGTAAACAAGGTAGAAGTTGATTCACAAGTCACTTTCAGGAAGTTTAGAGGTGCTCAGTTCAGGGCAAATGGCCCTCCATGGCATCAGGGATTCAGACCTCTTTAACCTGAATCCTCCGCTATGGGTGACCTCTGTAGGTTATCCCATGGTCCCCATTTACTGCTGCAGCTCTAGCCATTATAGCCACATTCCAGCCAGTGGGAAGGGAAAAGGCTGGGGAGAGGAGCAGGGAAAAAGGGCACACTTTGCTTTTAAAACCACCTCCAGCAAATTACACACACCACTTATACCCCATTGGCCAGGACCCAGTTACATGGTCACACAATCGCAAGGAAGGCTGGGAAATGTAGTTTTTAATCTGGCAGCCAGGTGCTTCACAAAACATTACGAATCTAAGTGGTGTGGAAGATGGAGAGAATAGGTATTGGGGAACATCAGTAATCATTGCTACAGGGAGTTTGTGGAATTTGGGGAAAGGCAGTCCTACAAACTTTGCTTTGGTAAGAGGGAGTCTTGGTCAAGCTAAGAGTTTTGGATCCATGCCCCAAGGATTTTCATTAAAACTACCTCCTTCTCCCCAAACCATGGTCTCTCCAAGTCATGGTCTAGCAGGCCACTGCAGCAGGGTAGAGACTTTCCCATCCCCATGGTGGGGGGTGTAAGCTTTGGTTGTCTACCCTTGGGTTGACTTTGAGATGTGCCTAGGAAGAGCTGTGGACCACATGCAGCTTGTGGAATCAGCTCCCGTGACTTACATTGTGCAAGATCAGCTTGACTCAACATGGAGCCCAGGTCAGACCTTGAAAAATTTTAGCTGCTTTTCTCCTAGAGAGAGAACCATCCTTGATAGGATCTCTCTAAGGCTCTTCTTCTAACCATGTAATGTAGACCTCCTGGTTACTTGGAATATCTAGTAAATCACATTCTAACTGATTGGGGCCTATCTGTATTCATTAGAGTGCCTCCTCTTATTCTGGATCTGATCCGTCCTTCTTGTTCCAATGTGATTATAATCTAAAGTAGTTGCACCTGGACGCCACACACACACACACACACACAATTTCAGGCCAGTCTCCCTGATGAACATAGATGCAAAAATCCCCGACAAAATATTAGCAAACTGAATTCCACAAGACACCTAAAGCATCTTATATCACAATGGAGTGAATTTTAGTCCGGGGATATAAGGATTGTTCAGCATCTCCAGATCAGTCAATGGGATACACCACATTAACAAGCTAAAGGTAACCAGGGAGGGGCCTTCTGCTTTCTGGAGAAGCTGAGCACATTTGTTCAAGGATGGGGTCTTCTGACTGAGGCCAAATTGTGGAATAGGTGGGGTTGGCTTCAGTACCCTCGGGCTCCACTTCCTAAACCTACTGCTCCCTCCTGGGCTCTCCAAACTCAGGGCTCTGGCTACTTCATACTCTGCCCATCTTCGTCCCTGTTAAGTTTCCCATTCTCCCAAACAATTCTTAAGTACTTCATTACTAACTTTTCTAAAAACTGCTTAGCATTTTTAGGGGACGGGGCTAGTGATAGATGAATGCGTGCTCACTAAACACATTGGCTGGCTAACCAAACTTGGAGCAACAGTGTAATTTTGGGGTAGTAAAGAAAATGTTAGGATTTGTTTTGAAATTATTAATGTTTGTGTCAAGAGTTTGTTGATTAACCCACCCAAATTCATACAGAGAGTAAATTGTGGAGGTGGGGTTCAGACCCAGATTCTCTGCGGACCACTGTTCCCAGCCTCAACAGGGGATTCCAGAAAGGTCAACAGAGTGATATTTTTGGGGCAGATGGGTCTTTCAGGGTAGGCCTTGTCTCTCCCTCACAGACTAGCTCTGCTCTTCCACGATGGGCCTGGGCTCAGGGAATGGGTCTCCAAGATCAGCTAAATATACAGGACTTTGGGTTCACAGTTCAACTTGAGTCTGGCTGGGAGGAAAGATGACCAGAAATCACAGAACTCTGGAGGTGAGCCCGGGGCAAATTTTTGTGGGAGAAATTGGAATGAGGCTGGGGCAACCTTCCCACCTCTGTCTTTTCCCCAACTCAATCTGAAAGTACGTCAAATAATGTGGTTTCAGCTCTGTTTAGCTTCTTTCAACCTGAAAGTCAAAGTTTCTCTCCAAAGGAGGGAAACCTGCATGAACTGAAACTGAAATTATTTAATGCGAAGCCCTGTGAACTGAAACTGTCAAATTTCACACAGCTCCGGTTTATCTTTCTCTTTTCCCAGCCACCCCCACACCCCCACACATTCATTCAGGAAACAAGTCAGATTTAGATGTTTTCCAATTGCCAGGCTCACAAAACCATCCATACACCAAATTCATACTCTAGAATTATAATGGCTAAAAGCGGCAAGGAATTATGGTTGGTGTATCTACCACCGAGTTTGACATGATGGGCTAATTAAAAAGATTATTCCATTCATTGTAGAAAGCTCATCTCATGGAAGGTTGGGCAATTTCCTAGGATACCTGGGCCACTGGAAGGGATGGCAAGGAAACGTGTGCTTGCCTTCTTGTCCTCTCTCAATCGTCTCTTCCGTCCTACGAAAAGACCGAAACATTAGATTTACCTGAAGATGGCCGCTCAGAGACCTTCCCCTGATGCAACTGACGGATAAGAGAAATGGTTGAGAACAGTAGCGCTTGTCTAACACTGGAAACGAGGGGTGACTATGGGTGATTTGGAGGTTTCCACGAGGGGTTGCCTCCATTACGTCTCTCCCATAGCTCCCGGTGCCCACCATCAGGGTTCCGAAGGGATCATCAACTCCAGGAAGTAAACGGTCTGCTGACAGCATGAGCAACTCGGCCCCCTTTGGGCTACCTGAATAGAAAAGATTAGTTTTACTGGACAGAAGAGTGGGCCAGGTAGAAATTCCTTTATTATCTGGGTGGGTTTCTTAACCGCTTTATACTTTACTTGAGTCTTCTGTCAACTCAGGACGGGGCCTTAAGGTGACGAAGGGAGCCAAAGGGAGTGGAAATTAATATTTTTAATGTTTGGTAAACACTTGTGTGTGTCATCTCATTCACTTTCTTGATATACATTTACCAACGGCCGTTCTGAAACTCAGAGACAAACCCAAGGTCAGCTATTTCGGAAGTGGTTGAGCTGGGATTCTCTGACTCCTTCGAGATCTCAACACTTCTTCTCTAAGAGAAAGGATTTTCAGGATCGCCTAGGATAATCTGCCCATCTTACTGAAGAGCAAGCTGAGGCCAGAAAGGTAAAAAACAGAAACAAAACAAAACAAAACAAAAACTCACTTAAGGGGCGCCTGGGTGGCTCAGTTGGTTAAGCAACTGCCTTCGGCTCAGGTCATGATCCTGGAGTCCCAGGATCGAGTCCCGCATCGGGCTTCCTGCTCGGCAGGGAGTCTGCTTCTCCCTCTGACCCTCTTCCCTCTCATGCTCTCTATCTCTCATTCTCTCTCTCTCAAATAAATAAATAAAAAATCTTTAAAAAAAAAAAACTCACTTAAAATCATATAGCTAGTTCAGGTCAGAGAAGGGGAAGACCATGTCTCTTGGTTCCTAGACCATGATTCTTTCAACTACACCACACAGTTGCAACAAGGAAAATCAAAAGGCCCTTTGCAAAAGCCAATTAAAATTATCAGAGTATGACTATGGGGTGGAAGGGAGAGCGATTTCCATTTTAGCCATGAGGAGGAGGAAATTATATATACGACCCTTTTAGCCACAAGTTTTCATTATAAGCAGAATATTTCTTTCTGTTGCAAACATGAACCCAGCATCGTGAATGCTGGAATACTTTGTGAATAGATTCTCTATAGGGATGGATTAAAAATACCACAGTCCAGGTGATTCGAATGTGCAGCCAGAGATGAGAACCACTGTAAAACTCAAGACACGTCCTTTTATTAACTCCTTGGCCTTTAAACTCACCTTAAGCTGAATAAAAGCCTTTTGAAATTAATTTAATTATCATCATTTAGGCCGTGCGTTGAGATTCTGGCTTTCTCGGGTGTCATCTGCAGAATTTCGTAGACTGGCCAGACTGCATATGGGCGATAATTCTCTTTGGCTCTAACCCATGTTACACTTAGGGCAGGCATTATTCAGAGTGCATTATGGTGAGAGAAGGAATTTGACCACACGTGCCCTTCTGGCCTTGAGATTATAAGATTTAATGCATGTGGATGTGTATTATGTCACACACCCACATATATTTGTACATAAAATATAGATATCTGCATACTACCTAACTGAAACGATTAGAGGTCTTTTCCTTCATTTCTTTTTCAGAGTCAATGATTCTGAAGAAATGTGACATTATTTCTGGGGGGAGATTTCTTGCCTCCCCCATCGCCCTGGTGAAAATCTTACTTGGAACAATACATCTTCTGTGAAACGGTCTCCACAGAAAGTCATGGAAATAAATCCTCCCTCTCACCACTCACGCTGAAGTCAAACCGAGTAGAGCACAGCGGCTTTGGAAAGATTGACACTCAAAGGAAGAGGGGAAAGTGTCCTGAAAATGGTAGAGGTTGGGGGAGGGCCCGGCATAGAATTCCCTTCTGGAGACCATTCTGCGGCACCAGGAGGTTGTGAGTTAGGCAAAGGAGAGTATAATGCTCTCCCTTCATAAATCTTCAGCTCTTACCTTTCGTGCCCCTTTAGTGGAAAATCGTAACAGCATGAAAGGGGACATGGGGCTCTACTTGTCTTAACTCTCTGCTTTACCGGTGAGAGAAAACCCACAGGTGAACCAGAGCCAGCCACGTCATGTGGCTCCGGTTCCTTGACCGGTCACAGGCAAGCTTGAGGCCCGGTGAGCCGCCATGGTGGGCCCAGCGGACCTGGAAGCAGGATTTCAAATGGGGGGGGGTGTCTCTGAGACACCTCCTCCCTATCCCAGCTGCTCACCTTCATTCTGATGAAGCCCCTTGTTCTCAACGGTTAGGGCCAGAAATCCAGAGAAAGAGCCAACTGGGTTGACAGATGTCTTTGGTGCATGAAGATAAGACCATAAATAACATTTATTTTATTTAATTAATTTAAAAGTCGCCTTCTCCGTGGGACCTGCCCTTATCACCTTACTAAAGTTCACCTGATTTCCCCCACCCCCACCCCCACTCAGTGCTTGTAGACAGAGGAACGACTTGAAACCCTCACTATGGGACAGGCACTGTGCTAAGTGCTATCATGGTGATCCCACTGAATCCTGAAAACACCCCCTCAAGGCAGGTTCTATTACTACCCCCACTTCGTACATGAGGAAACCAAGGCTTAACGAAGTTCACTGACTGCCAGAAGCTGAGTGGCTTGACGGGTGAGTCCCCCGAAGGTCACCAGCAAAGACGAGCAAGGCGGGCGTTTGCCTCCTCGCTCCCCATTCCCGCCCCCTCTGTGGGGAAGGCCTGGGCTTCCAGAAATTTCTTTGAAGGAGGAGCCCTGTCCTCTTGCGGTTCTTGAGGCACTTTCTGGCCTTGCTGTGGGTTCCTGCGACCTGACGTTCCAAACAGAGGCATTTGCTAATTTCCTGAAGAAAGCTCCAGGAAGTCTTGTCCTCGGGTGAAAGCTGTTCACAGTAGGTGAGAAAAAGGGAAGTTTTCAGACCACCACACGCTTGGAGGTTTCATTTTCAGTGTTGTGTGGGGCTGACAAACAAACCTATCTGAGCTGGCTCTGCCTCCTCTCCCGCCTCACCTCCTGCCTCTCCTCTTTGCCAGATCCATGTGGATGTTTCGGTTAACTTTATCCCCTCCTGTGTTATTGTTGTTGTACCACATATGAATGTGGTGCTTCTGTAGCCCAGAGGAACACGGTTGAGTTACAGTAACAAGCTACGAGTCGAAGGAAAGTGCTGCAGTTTTTGGCGGGTCCAGGCCCAGATATACACCCGCACATCTGGACAAGAGATCATGTGACAGCCTGAAAAGCCAGAAACATATCCTGGATACCATAAAAAATGGGTTCTGTTAAATTAAAAAGGCTTTAAATACTGGCTCAGCTGGTTTGGGGGGTCTTTCTTTCTCTCTTTCATTGTTCTGGAATGTGTTGTAAGATTTGTGATTGCTGAAGCTTTAATTCAATATTGGGAACCCATCATATCGTGAATTTGTTTGCAAGTTTTTCTGAGGTTCAGCCAACCGTTCTCCACTTCCCTAACTTTGGGCATGGCTTGTCGATTTTTGGGATCAGGGCTTCATATCTTGGTAAAAAAAAAAAAAAAAAACACTAGAATAAAAAGAAGAAACTCTCCCGTTTCCCACTTGTCAACCTCTCCCTCAGATCCTCCCCAAGAAAACCTTCAACACCCCCCCACCCCTGGCCAAAGCCTGTCTCCTTTTACAATCTTTAAGAAAGATCCTGTAGGGTAGTAAGCTTTAAAATATTATTGGTAAAGAGAAATGTCATCGTTCTCTCTGGAGAGAATCCAGAACAAATTGGAAATAAAACATTTCTTGAAATGAACGGATGTTAAACACCAAAGTATGGTTAAGACTCTATCCCTGCAACACAGAAAAAAAAATATATCTATTTTCTTTTTCTTACGCAAATAAAACATTCTTGTGTTGCCCACTGGACATATCTTTCTCCCTGATTTACCAAGATTGCAGAAACCAGGATTAAAAAAGACACCCATTCCAAAACCAAAAATCTGTTTTCTCAAACTATCCAAGACAGAATGACTTTGGAAGTGAGCATGTGATAAAAAGACAAGATAGGAAAAAAAAAAAAAAAAACTGTGCCTTGTTTCTGTTTAAAGAATAAACAACCAATTAGGCAGAGTGCTCTCTCTTGGCATTTGTACTATCTGCTGGTGATGATTTGTCTTTTCATTTGAAAAAAAATGAATAGAAACAGTATTGGTAAAAAATCACCAGCTTTGGGTTTTCTAAAGTATGTGAAAACATTTTATTTTAACAACGTTCATAAGTCCGGTGTTTCTCTTCCCACCCCTGACCGTCAGCTTCCTGGGAGCAAGGACCTTGCCCGTCTTGCTTACTGCTCAGTTCTCAGGATCTGGAACGAGGTCTCACCAACACTGCTGCTCAGCGTGAGCTGTGTATCTCTGTTTACCCCTCCAGACTTGCTCCATATCCTTCCCTACCCAGCTCTGCACCCTGGAGCTGACTTGTGTGAACTGTGTCAATGGACTCTGTGATGGTTACGTTTATGTGCCAACTTGACTGGGCCAAGAGATGCCCAGATAGCTGGTAAAACATTAATTCTGGGAGTGTCTCTCAGAGTCTTTCTAGAAATGGTTAACGTTTGATTGGTAGACTAGATAATGTGGGCAGGCATTGTCCTATCTGTCGGGGGCCCCAAATGGAACAAAAAGGCCAAGGAACAGTGAATTCTCTCTTCTTGAGCTTGGATGGCCAACTCTTTCTGCCCTCAGACATCAGAGCCTCTGGTTCTCAGGTCTTTGGACTCTAGGCAGCACCAGCAGCCCCCAGTTCATAGGACTCACCCCACTGGCTCTCCTCATTTTCCAACTTGCAGATGGCAGATGGTGGGACTTCTCGACTCCAAAACCACATGAGTCAATTCCTATCATATTTCTCCTCACACTTGTGCTTCTTTGGTGAACCCTGGCATACACTGGCTCCCTGGCCCTCTGGCTTCCCTTTGGATACAGCCAATGGAGATACCAAGGGACATCAGCAGATAGGCTGGCCAGAGCCTGTCAGGCCCAGGGATCGTAATGGCTCCCCTTCTTCTTGTCCAAGGGCATTGCACAAGCCCTTGTAACAGTCTCTTCGTTGCACTCATAAAATGACCCATTTGCGGTTATCTGTTTCCACCATTATCTAGATCTTGCTGGGGTCCTGATGGATGAAATCGAGATTGAGTGAATGAACAAACGGAATGAGGTTTCACCACAGTGAGCCATGCCTCTGGATCATTGCAACAAGTCGGTTCCAGAACCATTTTATCCCATACTCCATTCCTTAGAGATGGAGTGGACATCATGAGTTCAAGGCTCCAAGGATGTGCTGGAGTTGTTTTTCCCCAGGAAAAATCCACAATCCACTCCCACACTATCCTTCCTTGTTTCTTTTGTGATCGGTGATAAAAACAAAGTAGTTTGTTGTATTTAGAAAGCTCCATTATTGAATCACCTATTGTTCATTCATTCATTAATTCATTGATTTATTCATCATTCAATAGAAATTTAACAAGCATCCCTATGCGTCTAGAGATGGCAATTTTAATTTCCTCTTGCGTGCCACCTAGGAGATTTCATAAAGCATGGCATTGCAGAGAATTCTGAATTCTGGGCTCAGTGGGAAACTGTGCCAAGATCAATCAGTAATGTCTGCCATAGATAGAGTGGAAGCACATATGATCAGCATTCACATGACCATTATTTACCATCCCTGCGTTAGATGCCACTGAGTGAGCAAAAAACCCAAAATAACAGGATGATTTTTGCCTTCAGCTTCGCTCCTTCATGTTAAGAGCTTCTGACCCCTCCGACATACCCAAATGGTTATTTTATTTTACAAAGGAATCATTGACCTGCCAGTGCCTATTTTCCTAATTGACATTCCAGAAAAACAAAAATTAAATGGAAAGCTTTCAGCCTACTTTCCTGAAATGTAAATGATGGGCTGCAATGACAAGACTTTCCCTCCACCATAATTAAGATGAAGATTTGCTAACTGGTTTTTATCACTTTTGGGTAATTTGTCACAACCATCGCCCGGGAATCAACAGCATCCTTTCTGGAAAACTCTTGTCTCCAGACCTCTCTTCCTGGATTTCCTTAATAAGAGAACACACATGAGGAAATTACTGTCCTCAGCCTTTCATTCTTGATTACAGTGAATTTTGGTTCTATATCCACCTCAACCCGTAAGACAACGGATTTGACATGGAGATTTCCTTGAATGGAACTTCCCTTGTCCTGGATGTGCATTCCTTTGGGGTCAGATTTTCTGACAGCACTGTTTGGCACCTAATCCTCTTTCTGGAACCCTGTTTCTTTGCTACCTTGCTCAGCAGTCCTGGACAAATCACTTACCCTCTCTGGGCCTTCCCCTGACAGGAGGGGATTATCTAACAAAAACTGATACTTACTGAGCACATAATTTGTGCCAGTCTGTACACTAAATGCATTTTACTACATGTGTATACATTTAGTACTAAATCAGCACCCTGGATATGTAATAAATGGTTTATATCAGGGATCAGGAAACACTTTCCGTAAAGCAAATATTTTCAGCTTTAGAGGCCATATACTCTCTGTTGCAGTTACTTAATTATGCCACTGTGGTTGTGAAAACAGCCATAGACAGTATGTAAACAAATGGCAGTGTTCCAATAAAACTTTATATACAAAAGCAGCCAGTGGGCCGGACTTGGCCCACAGACTATAACTTGCCACCCTTACTTTACATGAATTTCCCTATTTAATTTGTGTAAAAATTATATGAGGTAGTACTAATTAACTAGATGAAGTCACTTTTCTGAGGTTGCCAAGATAGGAAGATCCAGGATTCAAACGCAGTCTAGTGGCCCAATTTTTAAATCACCCATCTGAGTTTCTAAAAGCACCAAACATTGACCCACTTCTCCCTGCACTTGTCCCTGCACAGTGTCCCAGCCTGGGTCCCCCCAATTCTCTCCTGTCCCTTTTTCCCCCTCTTTCAAAAAGGCCACCGTTCCCAGGCATCCATTTCCTCTGAATGCACCATCTGTCCTCAGCCCTGAGTTTGGCATCAACCCCAGCACGTCCTAAATTCTCTTACATTCTGAGTATTAAGTCCTCTGCCAGACTGGGGTTTCTCTCGGTCTACATACAATTGGAATGAAATCACAGATGAAACCAAAGAGCTCACATTTGAACAATGCCTGTTCAATAACTATGTTGACGATCCTGTGGTTTTGAGTTTAAACCTTTAGTTCCACTGTTAACTTGCCATGTGACCCTGGGCATATCGAAATCTCTTGGTTCCTTATCTATCAATGATGATTAAAAAAACCAAAACAACAACCCATAAGTTTGTTATGAGGACTTGCCAATAAAAGCTTCACACAGCCATAGAGATACAGAGCGTAGGGATGCCAAGCCATCCTTTTTCATTTCCTTGTTTTGAAGAATGGCTGTAAAAGTATTTTACTCACTGTCAGTTAGTGGTATGTGTTTGGGACTGGTGGCCCTCTGTTCTGGCCGGGTGAGTGGGAAGCCACAGGGAGGCTTCATCTCGTGCTCTGGGTTCAGAGCTTGGCGTGAGGGGTAGAAGTTACCACTTCCAAGCTCCAGTCCTTGCCATCTGTGCTGGGTAAGACTCTAGGAGAGGGTGGATCTATGGATCCACCCACTCATCAGGGCCAGTATTTATTGTGTGCGAGCTCTGGGCCAGGCAAAACTCTGGACCCAGAGAGTGTGGTGGCAAACAACACACACTAGGCCTCCTATACTCCAGCTAGACCCACAGACACTCAACAGCTCCTCACCCAGCGTGGTAATGACACCATGATAAGTGCTGTGAAGTGAGCAAGGGCTGTGAAAGCTTATAACAAAGAAGGACCCCAGACCTGGGTGAGGAGGGTCCAGGGATAGCTTACCTCGAATGTGCCTTCACTTCCCTGCATCCACCAACCCTGGCTGTGCAAAGGAACTGAGGACAGAAGTAGCTGGGTGCTCTGACGAAGTGAGACCAGAGTGCTGGGGGTCTTGGGGATATGAGTTGAGGTCAGAGAGATGAGGTCGAGGCCAGATCAGGGGGTGCCTTGTAGGTGATGGGCGTATTGATTTTATCTCAAAGATAAAAAGAACTATCAAGAGGTAATAAATTGGGGGTAACATGAACATGGATAGGCTAAGAAAATAAGGGCTCAAAAGGATACTGATGGAGCTTAAAGCTTTTGAGATAAAAATCTGGCCCAACCAGCTTTCTCATCTTTCCCTTCCCCACATCTCTTTATACTTATATTTCACTTATATAAATGAAATTATTTATACTTTATTTACATAAAAGTATTTATATATTTACTTTATATTTATATCATATTTGTATTTCAACCCTTCTCTCTAACAGACAGGGCTTCTCTGGATCTTTTTACCCCTACTCCATGGCCACACCTCTGGCAATACGCTGCTCCCACAGGAAGGTGATCTCATTTCCTTGGTGCTTATGTAGGGCCTGCCTTCCTTCAGAACCAGCTCATGTCTCACCTCCTCCATGAGTCCTTCTTGGGTGGCCCTTCATCACATTATAAGATGTAGTCAGCACAATAGACAAACAAGAAGGGGATAGTTCAAAGTCTTCCCAATCTCTCACTTTAATCTCTACCCCTAAAGCTCTTTCCAAAAGCCCCAGCTCTGGTTTTCTCTCACCGAGAAATTATCTACAGGCCATTAAATACCACCCTTGCTCATCCTTCAAGATGGACCTCAGAATCGCTCTTCACATGAAACCTCCCTGACTGCTCCCGTGGGAAAAGACTTTGATCTAGCCCTCCTCTCAAATACTATCCACTTACTGATGATTGTTCGTTAAGAAGACAAAATGAAACAAAACAAACAAACTTTTGTCTACATAGCCATCATGTTCCCTAACCCAACATAAAGTTTCTTAAACATGGGGACCGTACTTTGTGACTCTTCCTATATTCTTCTTCACTGACGCAGCATCCTGTTGATGTTCAATAAATCATGTTTCTTGGGAGTTCTTGGTCTGAGGTCACAAGATCATTTGTGCACCTGGATTCATGGGAGACAAGAGCCTTGTAACCTTGTCCCTTGAAGTCTTTCTCCCACACTCTGATCAGAGTGATCAACCTAAAACTTCCTTCCGTGTCATTCCTCTTCTTTGAGCCATCAGCCTGGCTCCTCATTGCCACATAATAAAATCTGAATTCCTTAGAACAGCACCTTCCTGCATCTCTAGCTGTGTTTTAGTTTGTGTGTGTGTGTGTGTGTGTATTAGTTTTTACTACTGCTGTGTAACGAATTACCATGAACTCAGCAACCTGAAACAACTCATTTATTATGTCATGGTTTCTATGTTGGGAGTGTGGGCATGCCTTAGCTTGGTATTCTGCATCAGAGTCTAAACCAAGCTGCCATCAAGCTATCAGCTGTGGCTGGTGTCTCATCAGAGGCTCAACCAAGAAAGAATTCACTTTTAAGTTCACTCTGATTGTTAGCAGAATTTATTTCCTTGTTGGTTGCAGGCCAGAGGTCTCCCTTAGCTACTAGAAGCCTCCTACAGTTTCTTGTCCACTTACTTCATGGCAACTTGCTTTCTCACGGCCAGCAAGGGAAGGAGAGACTCCCTACAAGTCTTCTAGGAGTCTTACATGATGGAATAGAACACTACCATGCCTTTTGCCATGTTTTATTGGTTAGAAGTCAGTCAAAGGACATTTCTATTCACAAAGAGGGAGGATTATATGACCGTACAAACACCAGAGGGTGAGGATCTAGGGTCTGTCAGCCACCAGCTGTATCTCTCTTCACTGCTTCTGGAAAGTGAACTCCAGGAATACCAGATGTTTCTACTTCTGTAAACATACCACGTCCTTTTACATCTCTAGGAATTTACATATGCATTTGTATCTGACTAAAATGTCCTCCCCTACTTCATCTCTCCAGTAATTCTCCCTCAGTGTCCGTTACCCTAGAAAAATTTAATCAAACCCTTCTCTGCAACACTTCTGTTCTCTGGGCTCATGTCTATGGTCATGCTCATTACTTGTCTCTCTCTGTACAAATGGTAGACTACAGAACAGAGCATAAATACCATACGATATCTACAGTATTAGACTGTCCTTTCTTTTAGATTGGGGAGTATGTGCTCCTTTCTCTATCTCCAGTGCTCACATCTAATATTTGGTTGATAAAACTGGAGAATGTATGAAAGGTGGCTTCTTTAATGAGAAATGGTCATGGATCTAAAATGAAAGGTCTGTAACCTCTTTGCTCTCATGCTCCCTAAATAAATTTTGAAAAGTTACTTATCCTTTCAGATGTTTTTGAGTGGATATCCATAATCAATCAGTTTTTATTAAGTTATGCTGCTATAACAAACATACCCCAAATCTTTGTGGCTTACAGTAACAGAGTCTTATGTCTTGCTTACCTGATACTTGGATGCAGGTTGTTTATGGCTGTTTCATATGTCTTCTTCTTTCCAGGATCCAGGCTGAAGCAACACCTGCTGTCTGGGATATGGTATTCTTGTTACAGAAGGGAAAAATAGCTCTGATAGAGCCGTGTGATGACTTTTTAAAGCTTCTGTGCCGCTGAGGCACACATCACTTCTCCTCACATTCTATGGGCCAAAGCAGGTCATATGGCCAGGCCTGACCCAAGGTTGTTCTTCTTATAAGAATAAGGCAATAAATAATTAAGTTGAAGCAAAAATACAATCTATCACAACTTCTAAAACTTTTTATTCATAGGCCTAATAGTTGCAAATGTTGTGAATTTTGGTATATTGTGTATGTGCTTTAAATATCTATTTTTGGTTATACAAAACCCCCTTGGCAAAGGGGAGGGTTCAAATAAATCAGTCAGATCAGCCTTGTTTTTGTTAGAAAAATTGACTTAAAATTTCAGTTCAAATACACTTGTTGATATGTTCCTATGGGAACCATTCATTTCCAATTCATAGATAGGTAGATAGTCACACAGATAAAGCCACCGAGCTCTGTCAACAATTGGTTTCCTGAAAGAAATAAGGTTCTGCCCCTTTAGTAATCTCATTGCTTTGTTGTAAAGGAGTTCCTTTTAGAACAATGCATGATTGAACTGTCCTCTTGTTTGGCATCCCAGAGGTTTTTACTCACCAAGGTCATGGCCCAAAGCAATTTTTGGATGGGCAAGAAATATACTCTATTTCGTCAGGTAGGTAACTGTGAAAGGGACATGAGGAGCAGATGTAGTAGCCTAGAGGTGCTCTGTTAAAGAGTGTTCATGGTTGTTGACGATCTGGAGAATGATTCTCTCAAATCATTCTTGTCAATGTAGCCCTCCTACCCCCAGTAGTCTTCGGGCCCTGAGGAGAACACACACCTAGTTGAAAAATTGTTTCTGTAAGATATGGGATGTTCTAGGTGGAGGTGAAGGGGAAAATGAATGGAAGAATCTCAATGAAAAAAAGAACCAGAAAGAAGAAAGTAGAATCAGAGGCTCAAAGCATACAGAAAAAGTGTGAATGTTGAGAAATAAAAGCTTTCCCTTGCCAAAGCTGGCCAGGGAGATGATATAAGTCTTCCCCTTCCTGGAGAGGAAGAGACACCAGAGATGGGGGTGGGAAAAGAAAGAGAACTTGAGGGCTTTTCCCGGAGCAAGGAGTAAGCATAGGGGGAAGAGTCCTGGACACCAGCCCATGAAGGATGAATGTGTTGGTGCCAGTTTGAGGAAACATCACGTACGTGGTCTCTCTAGTTGATTTCAGAGGAAGTTTTAGAAATCATTGATTTCATCTGCTCGTCACCAGCATGATTAATACATGTTCCAGGACACACACACACACACACACACACCCACACACACACACACACTCTTATTAATGAAGCCCGTATGCCTCGTACAAGAAACAGATCACAAAGCTCTGGAAATACTTTTCTGGGACATTTCCTGTCCCCGCCCCCACTACTCCATCACCCACCACCCACCACTTCTTTTCCTTCCTTTCTTCACTTTCTCTTCTTTCTTCCCTGCTTTTTGTTTTCTGCCCCTTTCCTGGCCTTCCCTTTTATTCCCATACTCATCCCCAAACGCTTTCCCCTGCCTCAATTTTTTAGTCAGCAACTGACACTGACGGAGAGGGAAATAAACATACTGTGCACCTCACCTGAGAAAAGCTCAGGAAGATGTTAGCTTGGGAAGAGCATCTTTGTTGGGAAAATGAATCAAGGTAATAAGTTATTACTGATCTGGCCAGGTGTAATGTGGCACAGCAGCAAAGACTTCCTTAGGAGCCTTAATCAAATCTATATTTATTATTAAAAAAATATATGTTTGATAGAACTGTAGGGTGCCCGGAGGGGAAAGGAACTTAGAGAATCTAATTCAAAATGCTCATTTTACACAAGAGGAAACTGGGGCCAGGGAAAGGAAACGATTTGTCCAAAGTTACATAGAACTAGCGATTTTCCACCTCATAATCCCTTATATGTAGGAAACGTTGGGACCCATGAGTCAAAAGTCCAGAGGAAATCTGTTAGTGTGCACATATATGTACATAGCAGTCACAGTAAATATTACAGACAAAATGTGCACACATTTTTTATCTCCTTTTTGTTGGGGTTTTAACTGAATATACCCAGCTCCCAGTTATTTAAGAATGGGATACCTATGGTAACTGAGTAACTTGTTTGCCCATTGTAACCATGTGGCTAGATCACAAACAAATACCCGAGTAGGCTTTTTAATGTTCCCAGGCATCTATTTCCGACTGAAGTCTTAAGAAAAGGTGCCTGTTATTAGGATTAGCCAACATGCTCTGTCTCCCTAAGAAGCACTGGGCTGGGAATTAGGAGAGCCGGGTTCTAATCCAGCCCTGCTGCTGGGTTTTTTTCTGAACGGCTTTGGGAAGTCCCCGCCCCTCTCTGACACTCGATTTTGGCATCTACAAAGTGTGAATAATACCTCAGCAATTGTGAGAAGTTAATGAAATGCTGAGTGTAAAGCACACGATAAATGAATGAATGCTGCAATAATGGAAGGGACTTTAATTTTGATTACTACCTGCCCTGGCCATGAGAACTGCATATTTGTTTTTTTATAGGCGAGAGATGTCCTCCCTAATGCCGTCTTGTGGCATTTCAATCTCCACCCGGTGTGTTCCTCTCAGAGAGGCTTTTAGGAGCATCCCCTTGTCATCTGAGGTACTACCCAATCCCCTTCCCCGGCTCCCTCTCAACCCACTTCACCAGTTCGAGCTCCATCTTTCGCGCTTATCACTCCCTGGCATATTATGAAGTCTTTGCTCTCTTTCTCCCCTGTGCGAATGGAAGATCCATGCGGGTAGGGACTTTGGCAGTTTTGCTCAGGGCTTTTTTCCCAGGGCCTGGAACAAACAGTGCCTGGCTCATAGTTCATGTTGAATAAGCTCTTGCTGGCAGATGAACAAACACGAGAGCTCCTGAGGGAACGTGACAGAGGTATGTATATATATATATATATATATATATATATATAGCAGGAGATGAAGGACCCTTAGGAGGAGGAAGAGGTGACTCAGGGCTGGTGGCGATAGCTTGGCTGATCTACAGATTCAGCTTTGGTGGTCTGAGTGCAGGGTGTGAATGCCCAGAGATAGCTGAGCAGTTTTATCAGAGTTTTATCTCTAAATGCCAGTGATAGAAAAGACCAGGACAGTTGAGTGTCAGTGGCTCACTAGAGTGAGATATGCTCCTGCTGGCATTTCATCCAGAGACCGGGGTGGAGCTAAGATGGTGGGGAGGACGGGTTCAGTCCTAAAACACTCAGGGCAGACAAGAGAGGTGAGGACATGAGGAGGGGGTCAAGAATGGGAAGCAGATTGGCCCGTGGCCCTTAGAGACCCCTCACGTCTCCAAGTGTGAGCCAGCCCCTGCTAGAGGCAAGTCAGGATCTGAGGCCAACTGTTGGCCCAAACATGGAAACCTGTCGACGATGGACTGTACAGGTGACAGTGATGGAAGCTTCTGGAAGTTTCTGGTTTTGTGAACCAGGTAAAAGGATTCACCCACAAGGAGCATTTGGAACACTGAAAGGAAGTGCACTTGGTTCTTCCTCTGAAATTAGGGTTAAGGGCAGAGATCTCTAGGTGACCTTGCTCTGAGTTGATTTTCAGGGTGTTGGGCTGATAAAACTGGCCATTGCCAGGAAGTCCGCTCGACGATCCTGACCTCTACGGTAGTACACAGGCTGTATTGTAATGTATGATGCCGCACTGTCTATATTATTTAGTACTATATATGTACATATGGACATACACACACATCTTCTGTGTGTGTCAGGAAAAGGCTGCAGACAGAAAGAGGCCAGGAGGCGGGGGTGGGGATGGCCCAGATGTCCCAGTGAGCAGTGCTCACTGTGGGCAAGGAGCCTCGTGCCCGTCCTCTCCTCATCCTGGAGGCACAGCACACGGAGCGGGGCTGCGGTGCTCTGCAATCCAACTCAAGGCCCCGCTTGAAATGGTCGGAACAGCACTTCCGAGAAATGAAGGAAAGTAGGGAAACTCAGCTACTCCCTGTCTCTGTCCCAGACGGCCAAGCTTGCGGAATGCCCGCCACCCAGAGACCCACCGTGCTAGCTGACACAGGCTGTGTTTGCACATTCCCCCCAGCCATGTGCAGTCCACAGACACGGGTCTGCCTGTCAACAATTCTGAGTCATTCTCTTTTCCATTCTGGTTTTGGGGCTGGGCCTCCCGAGGCCCCCAGGCACATCCATTAGGGGCTGCCCTCAGGGGCCTGGGGGATGCTAAGCTGCGGGTCAGCTGGCCTTTGCCTGGGCCTGTTCCCTCCTGAGGGAACAGATGACGCTTCTGGGGTGTGTCTGAGTTTGGCCGATGGGGACGGGGAGACAGGGGATCCTGGTCCCTGGCACTCGCCAGGGCCTGGGAGGAGTGTGGAAGAGCCATCCACCCTCCCCAAGATCTCATTTTCACTTCCCCACTCTCCTTTGGTCAACAGCAGGATTGGAGAAGCTCTTTCGGTGTGGCCGTGGGATTCCTGACCTCGACACCGTCCTCCTGCCTTAGAGCAATGGGGCCCATATTGGGATCTTTTAAGTTTCCTGTGAAGACCTTGGGGAAGCTGCTTTTCTCCTCAGGATGCTTTCTCCCACCAGCCAAGTCATGTTCCGTTGAGGTCATGGGAGATGGATTATTTTACACAGGCATTTGCAAATGACGGCTCAAACTTGAATCTACAAGTAGGTGTTGATGGCAGAGACTTCCAGGCATCTGTTCCCATCCCTTTGGCACCCCCACCCCCAGCATCTGCTCCACACCTTTTGGGCTTGCAGAAACTTTCTGTTCTCCTTTGAGTGTGTCTTCTCTGGCATTCAATAAGAGCTCTGACATGTAGAGCCCAGAGCCGGGGGTAGCCAGGAGACTCAGGGTGCTGGCGGTTGTCTGCCCGGGACAGCGGGTTCAAGGCTCAAGGCTGAATGGCATTTGAAGTAGCCCGTGGTACTGAAACTCACCGCCAACTGCCAACGTTTGTGAGGAGGACCACACACCACTGTTTTCTTTTGTAATACACTCCCTCCTTGCCCCCCACCTCATGTTAGAGTCAACGTTGTGCTATATCCAAGGGAGTTTTTCTTGGCACAATCATGGATTTGTCTCTATTTTTGATGTAAGTCACAGAACAATTGTTCGCAAGACAGTGAAAGGAAAATGGGGTGATCATAACCAAATCCTCTCTACCTGCTCTTTCATTTCCCACCCCTCTGAAGAGGTTTAGATAGGACCATGGATTCTTCCCCCCTCCCCTCAGCCCTGCAGCTTGCCCCTCCTCCCCTAAACTCTTTTAGACTTTGTGTTATTAGATAGGAGAGTTTTAGAATAGCCCACAATAAAGGTTGGACAACTGGGCTAGGCTTTATTCTGACATCTTTTTCCCCTTAGAAGACTTTTTATTTGGATGAGGACTCCTCAACCTCCAAAGACGCTAAGACTATGAATGTAAAGAGCACCACAGCTCCTCTCGTTTTCTTACCCAAATTGGTGGTCAGTTATTTCACTGAATTTATACCCATTTCTAAAACTCTTCCAAGTCTAGTGCATATTAAAACATATATAAAAATAACATTCATTTTTAACAACAACATATATAAAAATCAGATCTTGATATCTTCTTCAAAAGCCTCCAAGGCCTCATGGCTGCTTGCAGGATGAAGTCCAAAGAGTTAGCCAAGCAGCTAAATACAGTCGCACGGGTTGTATACTGCACAGTGCTAAGGTGCCCCATATTCTGCGCAACCATACTAAGGCCCAGCAATAAGGAAAGCATTCAAAGCTCTTCACAGTACATTTTCAAGCAACTCATCTAATTTTACATTCCCTGAGCCTATAGGTGTACCTTTAACTTTAGCCAGTCTGGTCTCACTGCCCTTAAACACACCTTGGAATTCCTACATCTTGGCCTGTTTACGCAAGGTCTTCCCTGAGCATGAGGAGCATGGGTTCCTCATTTCCACTCAGCTGCGTCTTCCCAGTCCTTTAAAACCTACCTTAGGTTTCACCTTCTCTGCCCACACCCCTGGAAGCCATTGCCATTGCTTCTGAGCTTCTAGAGTACTTGTTGTCAATAGGCCCCTTGAGACACACTGCACACAGCTAGAATTTCAGTTTTCTTCCCAGAAATTCTCTATCACCAACTAGATTATGAGCATTTGAAGATGGAGCCCATGTTAACATTTCCTGAATTTCCTAGAGCACCAGACACAGTGCCTGACATACAAAGTGTGCTCAATCGATTTTTGATCTACTGGCTGGTTGGTTCAAGTTGCTCTGTGAAGAATCCACGCAACCTCTCTCTCAACCCCTTGTTATTTTATTCCAGTTCCCGGAATTTCATAATAACGGAGATGGTTCCAGAAAGCTGATACAGGCCATTTCCTCCAAATAAACCCATGTTTTCATATGACAAGCTGTGGAGCTTTCTATAAAAGAAACCCTCTGTATAGGTCCCGTCAAACGCATGCCAGATAATAGTGATAATAAAACAATGTCCATTTATTTAGTGCTTACCGACTGTATGCACATGGACTAAATACTTTACATACATGATCTTATTTAATCCTCAGCAAAACAAAGGATAGACACTTCTATTTTCCCAGCTTTATAGATGAATAAACAAAGGCTCAAAAAGGTAAAGCAGTTTGTCTTAAGTCACAGAGATAGTTATCTGTGGCCCCAGGATTTGAACCCAGTCCTTCTGAATCTCCAGGGTCTTAACCGCCATGCTGGTACACAAGGTTTCCCAGGTCAGGTTTAGAGCACTTTTGAAGGGCATCCGGGTGGTAAGACACTCTGTATTCAGAGCTGACCTTAATGTGGCCACAGGCCTCAATGCTCATAGCGTGTCTGCCAGAAACTAGTTAATAGGCCTTATCTTTAAGCGATTGGACTAAGTCCCTTCCTGTTCTAAGAATTTATGAAGCTACAAAAAAGTAAAGACACGGCCCTTGCTCTTAGGAATTTACAGTCTGGTTGGGGAGGGAAGATAGAAAGCTTCATCAGAAGAAGACCTAGCTAAGTAGAGTTAGTCCCAGGCAGGTGAGTGGTGGAGATAGGTGGGTTCAAGCACATGGCAGGGTCCCAGAGGCCCACGCTGTTTCTCTGCAAGCAGAGAGAGCTTGGATCTGCCATCAGAGGGATGCCTTTTCTTGAAGGACAATGAGCTTGACCTTCTCAACAAGGCCCTGAGAGGCCTTGCCAGAGGAGTGAGCTGTGCATATCACAACCCCAGGATGTTTATTGGCCAGGCCGTCTTGACCCTTCAACAAGATGTTTCTTGAGCAAATTTTTTGGAATTTTGGTGGGCTCTGACCTGCAGTTTTCACTTCCAAAATAACTTGACTTTTCTAAAGTGGTAATTTCATTTTCATGATAATACTAAACTGAAGCCACATGATCTCTAATTGGAAGCAGGTCTTGGGCCGCAGAGTTGCCAAGAAGCAGTAAGAAACATGCTTATTCTACTACTTTGCTTGAGGCACTCAGCATTTTTGAATGCCTGGGCAGAAATATAGTTTTTTAAATAAAGCCAATCCCTGAGAGAGGAGGGGGTGAGTGGAGGGGAAAGCAAGGCAGGGGTGGGGGTGGTTAGAAATGGGAGAATGGGAAAAAACTGCTTTTTTTTTTCCTTTTTTCTTTCTTTTTTAAATTCAAAGCAAGGAAAATCATACCCTTTAGTTTTGTACTTAAATTCTCCCGAGTGTGTCTGCCATCTCTGGGTATTGGTGAAATCGGGATATGTCATGCGCCTTTTGGGATGAGGGTGGGAGCATCCATCCATGATGTTCTTTCCACTTTCCAGGTTCCTGCTGTCCTGATTTCCTTCAGGCAGTGAAGCGCAGGGCCCGCTTCATGAGACACGCTGGGAATCATCCCTTTTTTGTTTTCTGGTTTTTTTCGTTTCGTTTTGTTTTGTTTTGTTTTCTTTCCCACATCACACTTCACTTGTTCTATTAATTGTATCCTGATGAGAGATGCAGTAACTCTTCCTCCAGTGGCAGTTGGAAGATTGTTTTAACAAGTCTCTCTGGAGGGAGACAAGAAAGCCACCCCAGCTTTTCTTTTCACAGCACAGCGGAGAGGGTCCCAGGGAAGGCTCCAGAAAATACTGACACGAAGGAAATCTTTTAATGACGTTTTTAAAAAGAAGCAAAACAAACCCCTCTCTGAAAACAGAAATTATATAACGGATTAAACGCAAATCGGCACTCTGACAGAAGCCAAAGCTGTTTTCTAAATACAGTTGGGAGCTTAGTAAATCACATGGTGATTTCGGAGCGTCTTCCTTTCCCCGCTGCCCTCAGTTTCCTGCGAGGCACCGTTTTAGACAACCTCGCTGGAGGGGACTCTAGGCTCTGCGAGTGTCCCACCCTGCCAGTTAACATCCTCCCGCGAGGGGGCGCCCTCCACACCCCCGCGGGCCCGCAGCCCCGCGGGGACTCCTCCTCCAGGCTGGCAGCGCCCCTACCTGCGCACGCCGTCCCTCCCGCTGGCCGGGCCACTCCTGGACTTGCGCCTTTCTGCCAGGGCTGCCGGTGGCCTGGGCTGTGCCGAAAAAAATCCCTGGCATGATCCTTACGTTCCTTTTCCCACTTTGCACACCATACGAATGGCAAGATCTTTAAAAGGAAGTATGAAGAAGTGAGAGAGGAAGGCCAAGTGAAGGGGAGAGAGAAAGTTCTAGATTTCAGCCGGTAACTGCGGCCTGTAAAAAAGCCACTACACCCTGGGCTGGGAAAGGGTAGCCCAGAACTTGGGTTGAAAGAGAAAGTCCCTGGGGGTGGGAGCTGGGGGTGGGGAGAATATTTAGAAATGCAACCACAATGCCTCAAGATAGATGTGACTCAGTGACTTCCCAAAACATGGATTTCAGATAAATATCACGTTACATCCTTCTTGTACTTTTCATTTGATTTTTCTAAGGTAGTCGTTGACATTTTTAATTTAAACCCCGCTGTTACACACCCACTTCAGTTTCCAGCGAAGGCACGCAGGTGGTGAAGGTCCAGCGGGGACATTTGCTTTCTCCTGACGTCCCTGGGGACCCCTAGGCCCTGAAGCCCGAAGAAGCCAAAACATCTGGTCCATTTCAGCAGTTTATTCGCAAGTTCAGCCTGTCATCTGGATGTTTTGTCTATGCAGTGCCAAACATCTGGGTTGACATTTTTTTAACCAGACTTACTAGATGTTTTGGCATTGTGTAGACAGGAATTCAATTTTTAAAGTTCTTTCTCTACTCATCTGAGATTCTAACTGGTGCTCTGGTACAATGAAGGACAGAGATACAAATGAAGCCTCCCTCCCCACTCCCTGATTGCTTTATAATTTTGGACTTGTCTATACCACTCTAAATCAGTGGTCTGACTGCTTTACTTTTTAATTAGATGAACTTTTTTTTTTAATTTTAGTGTTTTACTTTTTTATTTTAGTAGATGAAATTGACCAAAATAATATGATATATTCATCTGAACAGAAACACAACCTTAGATGTTCTAAATTAATTTTAAGATAATTAAAATTTTAATGTTTTTAAGCAGCTTGAAAGCATGGAGGGAAGAGCTTAAAAAATAGAGAATTGACTCCTGAAAATTATTTATGAGGATTAGGTTACCATTGGATTTTCATACTGATTTCAGTAAGATTGTGAGATCCTAGAAGGGAGATATGATTTTTAAAAAAAGCTTTATCATCTAAATGGTCACAGTTGTTGTTGGGGATGGCAGTGGTGGTGATACAGGCAGACAGAATGGGTGTTTAAAAACTTTTTCATTTATTTAGAGTTATTTTATGCTGTTTATCTTTCACTTGGATGTTCTAGACTATGAGTAATAAAAATGTGATTTGTACCTTGAAACTGGTGTTTCACAACACTCCCGAACTACAGAGGCCTTTCTTTTTCCTCAAAACAGTAGGAAAAGTTGATAACTTGCTAATTTTTTTATGCTAAATAGCTTCAATCTTGGGGAAAGGAAGAACTAGCTCTCTGAAGAAAGCCTTGCTGTGGTATTGGATATGTTTTTACCATCAACTCTGTGTAAGCCTTTGTCAAATTCCTTCTCAGTTCATGAGCCTTGGTGGAGGCAGGGGGAGCAGAGAATGGTGTTGGTTGGGCTGGGAGATCCATGAGGTCAGGGATCTTCTTGTAAAGTGAAATTTTCACAACAGTGTGTTATCTATGGATAGTTGCTAGTTGTGAAGGGGACTGAAGTCAGGAACGTCCCATGTTGCCATCTTGAGCACTCAGCTACTGTTTTCAGAGTCCTCAGGAAGTTACTATACCCAGCAAAGCTGTCCTTCTGAAATGAAGGAGAGGTAAAGACTTTTCCCAAACAATATAAAACTGGAGGAATTGATCACTACTAGACCTGCCTTATAAGAAACACTGAAGAGCATTCTATAAGCTGAAATTGAAAGATGCCAGTTACCAATGTAAAAACATATGCATGTGTAAAACTTATCAGCAAAGCTAAATATGTAGTCAGAGTCTGATTCTCTAATATTGTAATGGTAGTATGCAAATCACAACTCTAGTTTAAAAGTTAAAAAATGAACATATTAAAAATAACTATAACTGCAATAATTTGTTATTAGATGTACAATATTGTAACATTAAAATCCTAAAATGTGAGAGGGGAGCAAAAAAATGTAAAATATCCATGTGTTTTTATTTTATTTATTTTTTTAAAAGATTTTATTTATTTGAGAGAGAGAATGAGAGATAGCACGAGAGGGAAGAGGGTCAGAGGGAGAAGCAGACTCCCCGCTGAGCAGGGAGCCCGATGCGGGACTCGATCCCAGGACTCCAGGATCATGACCTGAGCCGAAGGCAGTGGCTTAACCAACTGAGCCACCCAGGTGCCCTATCCATGTGTTTTTAAATTATCAGCTCAAAATAGGATGTTATATTTTATGTAAGACTCATGATAACCACAAAGTCAAAACCTATAGTAGATATACAAAAGATTATGATATATATAGCAACAAATTGGACAACCTAGAAGAAATGGATAAAATCCTGGGAACATAGAACTTGTCAAGACTGATTCACCAAGAAACAGAAAATCTGAACAGACCATTTACTAGGAAGCAATTGAATCAGGAATCAAAAACCTCCCAACAAACACAAGTCCAGGACCAGATGGCTTCACGGGTGTATTTTACCAAACAATTAAAGATGAATTAATACCAATCCTTCTCAAATTGTTCCAAAAAATAGAAGAGGAAGGAATACTTCCAAACTCATTTTACAAGGTCAGCATTACTCTAATACCAAAACCAGATAAGGACACTGTAAGAAAAGAAAATTACAGGCCACTATCCCTGATGAACATAGATGCAAAAATCCTCAACAAAATTAGGAAACCAAATTCAACAATGAGCAAGTGGGATTCACTTCTGAGTTGCAAGGATGATTCAATATCCACAAATCAACCAGTGCAATACAACACATTACAAAATTAAGGATAAAAACAAATCATCTCAATAGATGCCCAGAAAGCATTTGACAAACCTCAATACCCATTTACAATAAAAACTCTCAACAAAGTGAAGTTAAAGAAAATATACCTCAACATAATAAAGGCCATATATGGCAAGCTAACATCATACTCAAGGGTGAAAAACTTTTCTTTTGAGTTGAAGAACAAACGAGGATCTTTACTCTAGCCATTTTTATTCAACATAGTACTGGAAGTCCTAGCTAGAGCAAGTAGACAAGAGAAAGAAATAAAAAGGCATCCAGATCAGTATGGAAGAATTAAAACTGTCTCTATTTGCAGATGATATGGTATTCTATACAGAAAACTTCTAAAGACTCCACCAAGACACTGTTAGAAGTAATTGATGAATTCAATAAAATTGAAGGATACAAAATCAATATACAAAAGTTATTGTTTCTATATACTAAAAATGAGATATCTGGAAAAGAAAGAAAAGGATCTCATTCACAATAACATCAAAAACAATAAGTATTTAGGAAAAAAATTGCACCAAGAAAATAAAGCATCTGTAAGCTGAAAACTATAAGATGTTGATGAAAGAAATTGGAAAGGACACAAATAAATGGAAAGGTATCTCCTATTTCTGGGTTAGAAGAATTACCCTTATTACCCAAAGCCCTCTACAGATTTGAAGCAAATGTTCAGTGCCATTTTATTTTTTTTACAGAAATAGAAAAAGAATACTAAAATAGCATGGAACCAGAAAAGACCCTGAATAGCCAAACAACCGCATTATTCAAACTATATTATAAAGCTATAGTAAACAAAACAGTATGGTATTGACATAAAAATAAATGCATAGATCAATAGAACATAATGGAGAGCCCAGAAATAAACCCACACATATATATCATTAAGGAAACACAACTCCAAACCACAATGAGATATCACCTCACACGTTTTAGAATAGTTATTATCAAAAAGCCCTTCTCATTAAATTTTTTTACAACCTCTCTTTAATTTTCTGAGTCATTTTATTGCATTATAATGTTGCAAGCTCAGTGCCTAAAGTTCTAAAGTATGTAATTATATATGTATGTATATAAAGAATATCAAAAAAGAAGCATAAAAGATATTTTCCATATTGAAAATTTATTGAAATGTATATAAATAATATAAATTAAACACTATATAATTAAATCTAAAAAATCCTACTAGTAAAACAAAATATAGGTCATATGATATTCATGGGCAGTAATCCCAGTTTATAGTCTCTTGTTTGGTTTTTTTCACAAAACATTGATGGAGGCAATTAAGCTCCACACAGAAGCTACATTCTTCATAAAACTGGATTGCAACAGGAGATTGTGGGACTTGACTTTGACCTGCGGGACAGATGCTATTCTCTAGGGCCATGTGACAAATGAAGGTTTACCAAACAAAGCGGATTCTCCTAGGATGACATTTTCCCAAGTTGAGTTGCATGGATTGAGTGCAGATGCCATTGCTTTCAATATTTTTTTTTCACAATACTTAAGACATAGACAAAGATTTGAGGGTTCCCCCCCATATTCATTTATTACTATTCCTTTGGGGTTGTCCTCTAAAGGTGAAAGGCTTAGACCAATCTTGCTATGGGACATCAACCCTAAATTAGAACTCTCTGCCTCTTTCCCAAGTTCCTATTCAACATTTTATTATAAATATGAAATCAACATTATAAGTGTGAAATCAGGTTAAAATGAGTCAAGCAAGGTGAATTGCAAACTCAGTACCATATTATCACATTATGCCCCCTTTGGTGCCCAACCAGCTGGTCCCTGCAGGCCCCAACTTTTGGCTGACATCTAGGGAAGAGTCTAGCAATCCACCTTGCCCTAGGCTCTGGGATTTGTCTTCCAATAGGCTTCCCTTCCATAGAATGCAAACATGATTTCTTCAATCAACAGGTCTTTCCCATCTTTGAAGATTCCTCTCTCCAATTTCTACGATGCAAGAGATGTAACAGAGCTTCCATCTTATTTTTCCTACATTTAAAATTGCTCTTTTGCTATAGAAATTGTGAGCGACATTTTGAAAAGATCTTTAAATTAATTCTCTGTAGTCTGACCTTCACTTCCTGGTCTAATGTTCCACGGGATCTTTAATCTGCTGAGCTTTCCCACAGGCCTCTGTGCACACATCACAAATGCACAAATGTTCTTAAGACAACCAGGAATGAGAAGAGACAAGCGCTAGAGAGTTCTTTAACTCAGACAAGGGAGAGAAACTCAGCGAGTCATCTGAATGAAATAAGACAGAAACTCATTAATTTTCGTTATCTCCCACAGGGTCTTCAGTCTACAAGGCCTTGGACTGGTGAATCTCAGTCAATGTGCTGAATTAAACACTTGCTATTAAACTCAATGGAATTATTTAAAATGACAGCAAGGCTATGGATTCACAGAACCTACCTGCTGAGAATGTTCTCTCTATGAGCTCCCAAACCTGACTATGAGAAGAATTAACTTCTCCTTGTATAGCAGTTTAAAAGGAGTCATAAGGAAATGACTTTTTCAAAATGTTACATCCAACAAAAGTAAAAATCTCCAAATTAATAAGTGATTGAGTCTTCTGGGAAAGAAGTTGGAATTCTCCCTTAGACAACTGGGTGACAACATCTCAGAATTTTGGAAGATACAAGAGAACATCTAGCTTGATCCTTTTATTAGGCTCAGAGTGGTGCAGTGGCTTATACTAACACCCCCAGAAACCTCTTGGTCCTTTATTCTGTCTTTCTGGTAGACCACAGACCACAGGTCTTTGCCTGTCATCCTTCTTCCTAAATAACTTAAACTCCTGGAAATTTAATTTCCCTGGAATAATTATATGACTAATCAAATGCTCTGAGCCTTTAAAATCCATTCCATTCAAAGTCTTGATAACACCTGGGAAAAAGGAAGCTAAAAGAGAAACATGGGCAGTTTTATCCCTAAGCACACTTACCTGAATTCAGTAGCCAGATCTTCATGACTATTAGCAACAGAAGAAAGTTAAAAATAAAATTAATTTTAGAGAACAACACACTTTAGTAAAAAAATAATTCTCAAACCTATGATGTGAAAAAGAGGGATCCAATTATCCTTGTTAGGGAAAACTAGTATCCAAGTTTTAAGATCTGACTCTTAGAAGCACAGTCTTCGGTCAAATCCAGTAGAAAGGATGAGCACCATCCAGCTCTGTTCCTACACTGGTCAGGACACAGATAGTGTGACACCAGCTGCCTGTGACACCAGTTCTCTTTCATTTAGTTCTGAAGACCATTCCCTGTTCAGACACATTGTAGTCACCATGGACATATAAAATGCCTCAATACTATTTTGAATCATTCCATTCTAAGTCTTTTACCTTTTCAGGTTTTCTGTTTTCCAAAAGAAAATTGCAAGTTTTGTCTCCTAATCAAAAGCCAGCTTGAGATTTCAATCAAAAATGGAGGAGAAAAAACAAACAAACTGTAAAGTGAGGAGAATGAATAGCAATGGTCCCCAAACTTAAGAGTCAAATTATGGAAGACTGGATAGATTCCATATTTTAGCCACTCAATGGAACAGTATGTCGCCATTTATAATTATTCAGCTATTTGTCTATTGACACAAAAGGTTTTTTGCATTATGCAGCTAAGTGAAAAAAAAGATTAAAAAATGGAAGGCCTGTTCTTTTCAGGCTTTTATGATTGATTGCAAGGTGTAGACACCAATCGAAGGAGTTCTAGTAAATAAAAGGATCATTTTACATCAATTAAGTAAGGTGATTATTTTAGCTCCAAGGGAATACTCATGGAAATCTAGGAATAGATGTTCCCCAAGACATTCTGGGAACAGGCATGCAGAAGCTATCAGACCCTGGGAATACCGGACATACAAAACTCTCAGGTGTTATTTTAAGTTATTTCATTCTAAGACCTTTGACTACTTAGTTTTGTTTTGCAGAAAAGTTTCAGGGTGTTAGGGTGTATATTTCAATAAAAATCAGTTTAAGAACTTTAATAAGGAATGGAAAAGAGAACTAGAGCTGAAAGTGAGAAACTTATCTAATATGTGAATATAGGGATGTTTTTAACATGCTTATAAATTCTACTTATTCTTTCAACTCTGTTTTTGTATGTCTAAATTTGAGAATTGTAATCATCTGAAGATCATGTTATTATGGTTTCAATGATTACACATCTTTAGAGATATAATAACATCATTTGTTGAACAATTACTATGTACTAGGCAGTGCATAGATGCTCATTCTCTCTCTCTCTCTCTCTCTCTCTCTCTCTCTCTCTCTTTTATTTTTGATTATCTAGTCAATAAATAATTATTGGGTACCATCTTTGTACTACTTTTCTGGACTCCAAATGTAGAGTGTTGAAATTTTTTTGTCTACTTTGTGGACTTACAGTCTACCTTGGAAGATAAGACAAGACAGATGTAATATGTTAGAAAGTCAAATTTCCTATGAAGTAAAAATAAGTTATCAGATAATGGAAAGAGATGGGAATTGGAGAGGGACTATTTTAGCTAGGATGGCCAAGGAAGGCTTCTCTGAGGAGGTGCCATTTGAGCTGAGGCCTAATGAGGAGGGACAGCAACATGGGGAAGTGAATTTCAAGCAGATTGTATCAACAGCCGAGTCCCTGAGTCAGGAGTGGGTTTGGTGTGTTGAAGAAATGGCAAAATGCCCAGGGTGGCTGGAGTGGGATGACTGAAGGTGACAAAGATGACCCTTGAACAGGTATTTCTCAAAAGAAAAATGAATGGCCAATAAGCACACAAAAGAGGGCCGAACATCGTTAATCACCCAGAAATGCAAATGGAAATCACAATGATGTGCACTATTCACCCACTAAATGGCTAAAGATAAAAATGCTGACAATACCAAGTGTTGACGAGGTTGTGGAGAAACGAGAACCCACATACATTGCTGTTGGGAGTGTAAAGATGGCGTTAACAGATTTTAGTCAGCTAGGGATACCATAACAAAGGTCCGTAAACTGGGTAGCTTAAACAACAGATATTTATTTTCTGGTCAAGGCATGGGCAGGATTGGTTTCTTCTGAGGACTTTCTCATTGTCTTAAAGGTGGCCATCTTCTCCCTGTGTCTTCAAATGGTCTCCCTTCTGCGCATATCTGTATCCTGATCTCATAAGGACATCAATTATACTGGTGTAGGGCCCATCCTAATGACCTCATTTTAACTTAATTACCTCTTTAGAGACACTATCTCCAAAAATAGTCACATTCTGAGGTACCGGGGGTTGAGACTTCAACATATGAATTTTGGAGGGACACAATTCAGTCCATAACACCTCACTTTGAAAAACAGTTTGGCACTTTCTAATAAAGTTAAACATACCCCTCTCCTATGACTCAATAATTCCACTCAAGTATTTACCCAAGTGAAATCACATGGCCCCTGCACCCACTAAATATTCATAGTAGCTGCATTCATAATAGTCTTAAACCCAAATGTCCATTAGCAGGTAAATGGGTAAATTGCACTATATTCATATAAGAGTACCACTTAGCAATAAAAAAGAATGGTCTATTGAAACATGTGACAGCATGGACAATCTTACAAATATTATATTAAGTAAAAGAATCTGTATCACAGAAGGGTAAATACCATAGGATTCCATTTCTATGGGGTTCTAGTACAGGGAAAGTGAATCTGTTGCCAAAGAAATCAGAACAGTGGTGACTTCTGGCCAGGGAGAGGAAGGGTATTGACTGGGAGAGAACTTTCTGGAGTAAGGGAAGTATGTTATATCCTGATAGGGTGTGTTACATTAACATATGCCTTTATCAGATTATAATCACATTACATCTAAGATTGATAATATAGAAATATAGAAATTATACCTCTATTAAAAGCTTAAATAAATAAAAATCTAAATAATTACAAAAATTGCCTGAGAACTGGCACAAGACCAAATCCGTGTAATTGTTTTGGTGCAAGCTTTGTTTACAAAAGTGTGGGCAGGTGTTCTTGGGGCTGATCTGCCTGCTGGCTGTGCTGGCCCAGGGCAACCTCCAGGCCCATAGGTCACCTCTTCACCTTCTCCAACTCCTCAGCCAGTTATGAGTGCAGCGTCATGCGGAAGGGCCCCACATCATCAAGGCTGGAGCCAGTGAGAGCTGCACACGGTTCCTCTTTGTTTTGACCTCTCCCACTTCACCCCCTTCCTCTCCTCCTGACCACCCACCTTGACAGCAGACAGACTCATAGAAGCCACACAACTTGCTTCCCTGACTATAAGACCCACCTGCAGAACATATCCCATTCTTTATGTCACCATGAACCACAAGGAGATTCACAAAGAGTGGGAATCATTTCTAGGACAAAAGTGAAGCATCAGGAGCACATGTATTTGACTTCTGGCACCTCTTTTCCTTTCTGTGTGACCTTAGCCGAGTCATCTAACCCAGGTGAGCCTACAAAATGTGGGGCATCACCCTCCTCTCATTATCTTGCTGAACACCCAAGGGTGATCCAGAATGTCAATGATGATTGTGATTATTTCCTTCCTACCCTCCAGGAGGTGGTCTTACTCATCCCGAGGCCATGGAGCGGGCGGGTAGTTCTTTCCCGATCTGTTTTTGGATCCTCTCAAGACCTTTAAGTCAGAGGGAGGAAAAGTTAAAATAGGGGCTAAATGGAAAAATGAGGATCGCAGGAAACAGGAAACTTGACATGCTGTGGGTTTTCATTTCTCATGTGCAAAGCACATTTTCTCCAACCTATCATTTCTGAAATAAATGATCCACAATCATTTAATGTGAATGCATCCCAGACCTGGGTTGGGCCCATGTAATTTGGAATCAAAAATGACTGACGGGTTGACAGAAAAGTCCTGCCAATAAATTACATACATCCTGTTAGTACAGTCTCATACCTAAAAATATCTTCAGAGACTGAAGAGAAATTGGCAATGGCTATGGATTGACTGAAAAAAAAAAAAAACTCAACCATAAAAACTAAGCAAAATTATATCCACACTCCCCAAGCTGTAGTTAAAATTAATTTGTTTTTCGACCAAAGTCAAATTTGCCAGTGCAACATGTCAGGCACTGAATCCATTCAGTGAAATGTTCATTCGAACTAGATTTTTGGTCCTGTGTAGACTCAGTGGGTAGGATTTGTGTTTTCTTCTTAACAGAACTGCTGGATACTAACCTCCAATAGATGTGGGCTGCATGTGACTCCATGTAGTATTTCTGTTTCAGGAAGAAAAGGTGGGTGACCGTAATAAAGATAACAGAACTCTCGTTCTGGGCAATCAAATTTTCTTATTTGTTTCACTTGCTCCAGCCAAAAAGCAGGACCTTTAATTCCTGTAATACCAGCTGTTGGCTGCCTTGTAGCTAGAAGTCACTTCTATACAATTGGACAAGGTACAATTTGCCCACAGGAAGCAATTTGGGGCTTTAGACCTTTTCAGAGCATAGGAATTGCCTTTTGCTTCCCTGATGGAAGACCAGCGTCTGGTTGCAAAGGCACTCAAGGTGAGCATAATCTGGGCTGAAATCAGGAAGTCCATTCCTCAGCCCCACTCCCCATCACTGTTGCCAGTTCAGGTCAGGAAAAGCTAAATAATTTGTTTAACCTGAACCTCCTTTCCTACCTTGAGGGAAAACTCCTATAAGCTCACTGTAAACACAATTATGCCATGTGGGGCTTTCATTAATCTAGCACAAACCACAGCCTGACATACACTGGGCAGGGTGTACATGATTTTTTTCTTAGCTCATTTTCAGCACCAGCTTATCCTCACACTTCTTACCCAGAGGTGGTTATTTGTCGAGTGTGAATGTGGGGGAAGAGAAGAGTTACCAGAGCCAGTCTTTGCCATTGCAAAAGCGTTTTCCAAGACCCAGAGACAGTCATGGGTTATTAGGGTAGCATTTGAAGGGACTCAAAGTTCATCAAGAAGTGCGGAAGACTCATTTTGTAAGTGAGAAGAGTGAGTCCCAGAGGTCACCCAGCCAGTGAGTGGCTTTCATGTAACATATGTCTATCGGACAACTACTTTATGCAGATACTGAGCGAGGCACAGGGATGCCATGGTGAATAAGACTGATGTGTCTATCTTCAGAAATCCTCTTTCCATTACATAGTCCTGTAGGGCCAGACGTTAGCTAGCGACAACCACAGCTTTGGGCTGCAGGAAAACTGTGTTTATCAAACTCGCTCGACCGACACCCACAATAGCAGACACTTAATATTTCATTTCAGTGCATGAAGAATATTTATGTTTATACATACAGGATCCCTGTATATAGCTTAAAAAATGTGTTACTGTATATAAAAAACAAAAGTTCCAGAAACAATATTTATGTTTATTAAGGTTGATGAGCTGTGGTATTTTCTGTTTTGTTTTTTTTTAGAAATGCTGGCTATGACCCTCTGCATTAGAAGGTGAAGGATTGGTTCATAGCCGAGCATTCCCTGAAGCTTAGGGGTGTGGTGACATTGGTGGAATTGTGATTTAATGAAGGCTTTCGAGGATTTGAAGGATTATGGTGTGGAGGATGAGGAACCAGATGCTTTTGCTCGCTTAAGGCGCTGGGGACCAAGCTGGAGGAAGTGGGCTTAAGTGGTAACGGCTCTGATTTAGAGTAGAAAGATGCTGCCAGCAGGAACATCTTCCTGGGAAAATGCCATCTAATGCATGCAGTGGGAGGATGGCAGGTCCCATAGATCCTACAGCATGGGAGTTTGGGGATCAGCCTCATTGGAAAGTGGTCATGTGCCTCAGCTGCAGCAAGGACCCAGTATGCACCCTCAGGAAAGCATGGTACATATGCAGAAGTTCAGGGACTTGTGGATCTAGCCTCTGGGAGGACTAGCCCTCCAATCTATAGTGCAACCCCTTGTGCAACCCATCTTGCTCAGTGAATTAAAAGAGAGACAAGGGAATACAATATTATTCACAATAGCAGACTGGTTCCTTTGAGCTCTATGAAGAAACAGGAGATGTAACTTGGAAAGGAAAAAGCTAAGACCCAACAAATATCTCTAAATACTAGAAACAACAACAATAACGAAAATGGTGACATGGAAGAATGAGTAGATTTGTTATGTTTCTTTGGATGACAAAACAAGAACCAATGGGAGGTAGAAATAGGGAGACAGAAATTAAGTCAAAGTAAGAAAGACCTTTCTAAGGAGTGAATGCTGCTCAACTCTGCAGGTGAAATCCAAATGACCAATTGTAAGCAGTTGTTGGATTCATTTGGTCACTCACCCACCTTTACTAGTTCCTTCTATGTGCAGTAAGGATACTGTGCCAGCCAGGGAATACATTGCCTTTGATGATCTTATAGAAAAAATTTCTGCATTGATTGAGAAATAGAGTTTGGTAACTTCTTAGATTTCTTCCAATTCTGGGATATTCTTCAAGGTTGCAAGTGTGTCTATAACTTGGGAAGAATATCTGCTAAAACCATATGTGATGAGGGCACCCCTGGCTACTAGGAGCAAGGACTACCACTGACAGAAGTGATCAATATACTAGATTCACTTAGGGAATTTTGGATGACCAAGAGCCTACTTGACATTGTTTATCTTTAGGTGTTCCCTACTACTGATAGGGTAAGTCTGAGTAGCTTAGCCTGGCCTGCTGATCCAGCATGCATTTCCATCAGATGGCAATATCATATCTCACTGCTCATTCTCCTCCGATTGGTGCCTATACTCATTCATCCAGCTTTTTGGAAGTCTGTCCTCTCCTCTCCATTGTGCCTCTCATGCCCACAACTCAAAGCCCTCCTCCATGAAACCTTCCGTGACCTGCTGAGTCCACACTCTTCTTGCTCATTGCACACCTGCACACCCTGTCTTTATCAGTCATTTGGTATTTACATTGTCTGATGACATCTCTTGGGTAGATTTTAACTTTGGGCACACAGATAATTTACCTCACCAATTGGATAGCAATCTTGTAGGCAGAGGCCATTCATTCTACTTTGTTCTATACTCTTTTGCCAGAGGGCAAAGCATGCTTTCAATTCATACGAAGTTGACTGCAGGTGGGTAAGAGCTTTCATCATCCATTCTTGTTACAACACAGTCACAGCTCAGGTCTATTATTTGTATGAATGGAGAAAGTCTTGTAGACAACAATGCTGAAAACATTTTTAAGATGTCTCTGGCAGACTTATATTTCACATGGGTTTTGGACAGTGAGTGTTTTCATTTTTATTTTATTTATTTACAAACACTCTTGCAGCATTTATCATGAGCCAGGCACTAGCCATCCTGGCCCACAAGGCTTTAAAGAGCATGCCCTTTTTGTTTGCATTGTCCTTGTCTTGGCCCATTCACGTGGCATTTGTGTTCATCGCATGTTGTTCACTGACTTCAGTTCTGTGTTGGTAAAGAATCAGAATTCTGGAAGGATTGTAGAATCTTCCGAGGCAGTCTCTGTCTTCTTGTGGGTTTGCAGCTGACTAGAATGAGCACAGCCCTCTGACTCCTCTAACAAGACTTCTAGTATTTCTCCACAGCCTACTTCTTTTTACCACTCTCTGTGCCCCACAGTTTTCACACAGGACTTTGCTTTTCCTACTTCTTGAACCATTTCAGGACTGTGGCCTGTGGACTCTACTCTCCAGGAGTTTTTCATCCAATAGTGGAGTGGAGGATGGGCCTTAAGAACATTCTCAGAAAGAATATTTCTTCTTGGAAGGCTGTCTCATTAATAAACATGAACATGGAAATGTGATATGAAATGTGGTCACATCACCGAGAAAATCAGTTTTCTTCTAGAATCAGGGGAGTTTAAGGGGAGTCTGTTATTAAACTATTGCCTTATACAACCCTCCTTACCTTCCCCACATCTCACACAAACACACATACACACAAACACACGTGCGCATGCACGCACGCGCGCACACGCAGTCTTTTTATCTGGGCTGTAAGATATCTTGTGGAGGTGTAATTAAGTTAGAATAAGTTAGAAAATCTATGTTCTCAGATATAAAACTCAAAATCTCATTTTCTGGAAACATAGTATTTTCCTCACCCAATAGATATGAGAGGATAGAATTCTTGGATTTGGGTGTTATGACCTTAGTCAGTAAGCTCTGCATTTTACAGATGAGGAACCTGAGGCCCAGAAAGGCTAAATCATTCACCTGAGGCCACAGGTGCTGTTGCAATAGAACTGGACTCAGACTTTCCATCTCCTGTTTCATGGTTGGTTGCTCCTCAGAAAGGATGATGACAAATCTAGATAGCTCACAGATATTCCTTTTCCTTCACAGGCTCAACACCAATGGTCATGCTCTGAAGAAAAGTGTAGGTTGACTGCTCTTTTATTTGGATGCACTCACTCTGGGATTTGTTTTGAAATTGATTGGCACTGTTTCCTAGTATCACAATAAGCTAAGGCTGGGTTTATTCTCTTGTTATTCAAATTGCATACTTTTCTAAGAGGCTTATTAGATGAAAAGTTTGGGAAACTAAATAGGTTGGATCGTTCAGGAAGGTTAAAAACACACAGAGAGAAAGAATGTTTTCCAGATGACACAGAATGTAATCATTATTAGGGTCTGATCTTATGGATCCAAAGGGAACACTGAAGGTACCAAGAAGGCTTGCAGGGAGACCTGATTTACTAGCTCTTGCAATGAAACAATGTAATTAAGTTTGTTACAGCAAACAACAACAAAAATTTTTTTTTGACAAGGCACTGTGCTGGGCAGGATCTTTAGATGGATATAAGAGCGAATAAGACCTGGTCTTTGCCTCCAGACACTAGCAAACAAATGGGGAAATGTGAAGACATTTGAGAAACATTCTCCAGAATCATGCTCTTGGTTGAAGAGAACCACTTTTCCCTTAAGAAACTGATTCTTCTTTGGTCAAAGATATACAGAACTGCATTCTTCTTAGATAAAGTTCTCACATTTATTTTTTTCCCTAACCTTTCTTGGATGGATTTACAACATCTGTTGGATCCTCCTGATGGAATAACAAGTTCCAGGCATTTCCTTGGGTGAATGTGAACACTATACCTGTGAGATATCCTTTAAAGATATTACTTTATTGGGTAGAATATGCTTTTTGTTAATCTCCATACAACTTTTTCTAAGCTCCTCTGAGTGGGAGAAAGGAAGCGAGCCATCAGAGAAAGCCCATGGCCATTTTGCTTTCCTTCATTATTTTGTAGATATTGGTAACATCCCTTCTCAGTGTTCCCCACTGAAGAATCTTCTATCACTTCAGTTATCTCAAACCCCCTCTTTGAAACACTTCAGTCTGTCCTTCATTTCTCCCTCCCTTACCCTCTTCTTCTTGTTTCTTTTGCTTTATTTTCTCTGTGTTCTCTGAGTTGCCTTGTGCAGCTCATTATGTGTTTCCAAGGTAGGAGAATGAGAACAATGAAATTATCCTAGTTGGGTTGCGCCATGCTTTTATTCAGGAATTGGATAAAGTATCTGTACTTTTTTTTTAAAGCCATCATACTGATGATGTGCCTGGAATTTTATTGGTCTTTTTGGCCCTGGGTACACATTGGGATGATGTCTTCAAGGAATAGCCTATAGCGTTTCTGCATTCCTTTCTTGTAACCAGTTACTTGTGAGGATGCCAGTTGGGTTATGGAGCTAGTGGATGCCAAGTGTTTCTTTCTGTTGTTGTGGGGCTTCCAGCATTCATGCAGAAATGCTGATATGTTTTGGCTTATTTTCCACCCACTTCCCACACCTGTTGGTCGCCTGATTAGGTGTGCAAAGAAATTGTCCCCATGTTTCTTATGCATATGGATTCTCTCCAAATCCCTCTAATAAGACTCCAGAATCCAAGGTTTGTATCCTTCTTGTTGGAATCTTATTCTGTTAGAGTGGAAGGCACTTCAGCATCTCATGTAATGGTATCAATTATTCTTCTTAGTAGCTGGGGAAGCCTTTTCATGAACCAAATTTTATTTTATTTTTAATTTTTTAAAGACTTATTTACTTATATGACAGAGGGAGAGTGTGTGTGTGCGAGCAGGGGGAGGAGCAGAGGGAGAGGGAGAGAGAGAACCCTCAACAGACTCTCTGCGGAGGGTGGAGCCTGATGTGGGGCTTGATCCCACGATTCTGAAATCGTGACTTGAGCCAAAATCAAGAGTTGGATGCTTAACTGACTGAGCCACACAGGTGCCCCTATAAACCAAATTTTAAATCTCAAATGAAAGATCATTACAGCAGCATTAGTTCATGTATTCATGTACCTGATGTATTTGTGTGTGTGTGTGTGTGTGAGAGAGAGAGACAGAGACAGAGACAGAGAGACAGACAGATGGATAGATGGATAGATAGATAGACAGATAGACTCAGCCTGTCACTTGGCTCAATAGTGGCATACCCCAGAGTAATTAGGAGAAAGGAAGAGATGACTCTGCTTTTCTTCACCTGGTTTTGGTTCCTTTGGACTTTTCACAGTATACATTCGGGTGATTTAAGGATTTTTTAAAGAGTAATTTTGGCTCAATGCAATTTCCCTTTATGAGCCAATCTTAAGATCTTATAAGTATAGATGCTTGGACTGAATTAGGGACAAGAACTCATATCCTGTCCTCATTCCTGACTTTTTCCTCTCCTCCCTAATACAGGCTCAAGGAGTATGGTTTGTAAGTCAGTGAACTAGACTAATTCTATTTTATATGCAAGAAAACCTGGAATTAGAGATAGTGTTGACTTGCTCAAGGTCACACAGCTGGTTAGTATGAACAAGAAATCCAATTTCTACCCCCTGAGACTCAAGGCATTGCTCTAGAAAGAGCATATTGTCTTTTCCTTCCTTCTTTTGGTTTAAAATCTCCTCTACCACTTTGTAAATATTTATTGTTCATGATCTGGTACCACTGTAGTTCAAGCTGAGATCACACTTCCTATTGATCTCCCCTTAAACTCTACCCACTTGCTAGTGTCCAGAACATCACTCCCCACCCATACCTCCCCATTATCTCACACACTGAAGCTTGGGTTGGTCTTTGCCAACCACGGATCTGGGCCCTGCTCATCATGTGAGCAATGGTTCTAGAATACCTTGGACATTAAGTCTCTCTGGTGTCATGGCATTCATTAATTATCATCTATCTACCACTAGATTTCAGGAAATATTTACAATAGACCTGGCCCTATGTTAGGCACATTACAAAAATTATATTAGTCAATGCTTACAACAACTTCTGAGGTAGGTCCTGTTTTCTACTTTCCAGATGAGGAAGTAAGGCTCAAAAGACCACACAGCAAGCAGCAGAGCTGGAATTCGAGTCTAGGTTTGTCTGACTCCAAAGCTTAAGCTTGAGACCTCCAGGCTCTTGAGGCCGACCGAGTCTCAGTCATTTAGAGCCAGGACTTCCTTACACCATCCGCTCCCACATTTATTGTCTCAATAACCATAATGATGAAGGGAAGGGTGTGGGGTGGACTGCTGCTTTATGAAGCAGCCTAAAATGATTTTAACTCTAGTTTATTTAGTAAAGACCGTGGATGGGCTTGTTCATCAAATTCTGAAATACTAGGGCAAACAGGCAGTTTCGAAGTTTGAGGTAAATTTAGGGCAAACAAGGAAATAATACTTCTCCTAGCACGTAATAAAGTTATGGAACTCATTACCCTGAGAGGCAGTACAGACAGGAAATGTAAATGGATTAAAAAAGAGTTTGGACAAATTTATGAATGACAGAGTCATAAAAGGCTTCTAACAGAAGCTGGAATATACGAGGTGTGACTATAAAGCAGTGAAAATCTTTTTTTTTTAAACAAACACCAGAACTTGTATCTCCAAATAAATATATTTTTCCTTCAAAGTAGTTGCCTTGGGACAATACGTGCTTATTCTGCTATTGCTTGCTTGCCCAGACATATTTGGAACCCATAGGAATTTAGACGTTAAATTCACCTGCCTCCCCTTTAATAGATGAGGAAACTGAACCCCAACGCCATGATGTCACTTGCCCACGGTCACAACAGAAGCAGTTCTAGGGTTAGAATCCTAGTTGCCTGACTGCTGCTTTATTGCCCCCTCACTGCCACATGTTCTCTCATGCTCTAGACTTCTTCAGAGCCTGTGACTAATTCTTCAGGATATCCTAATGGTGGTAAATCTTTGTCCTTTGTGAATGGGTTTCTGGGACAGCCAAAACTGGTTAGTTTTAAGGGTGTGAATGAAACTGTTTGTTCAAGCTGTATATTAATATTATTTGTTCAAACCTGAAGCTTTTTTTTTTTTTTTTGAAGGGCAGTGAAATCATGTTCTTTTGCTCCCTGCAAACTGGCTTCCTGCTGGCCACCTTCTGCTGTCCCTGAAGAATGCAAAATATGCGTTCACTTTTAGGTCACTTCATAGGCCAGGTATTTGAGCTGGGCCATGGTGGCACCTTCTTTCCCGTGATGGGTAATGAAAGCACAGCCAAAGGAAATTGTTCGCTCAAAAACAAAAGGAAGTGAGCAAAGAAGCAGCCCATCTGGGGGCAAGAGGAGATGGCTTTGGAGCACTCAGGACCCCTGGAAGGAAGGCTGCAGATACCCCAGAGCCCCACGTCAAACAGATCAAAGACATTTTGAATAATGAGGACGGAGAGGAGAGACTTGAAAAAGCAGGGTTAAAACCTGAGCATAGACCACCGTTGTCATTGTGAAGATAAAAGAGAATTGCAGAGCTCAGATAAAAAGAGGAGAGATGGCTGATCTCCCCAGAGGCAGCAAGTGTGTGTACGGGGGATGGATCTCATCAAGATCCAACCAAAGACAGAGGTCACTGGGAGCTCACTGGTTTGTGTTCATTCGTGCTCTGCCAGTTGAATTCACTTTGATCACCAAATATCCTTTTCATTTGGATTTATAAGAAAAATAACGGAGGAGGGAGAGTGATGGAAAGAAGAGACAGGCAGAGAGAAACCCCAAAGTCCATGAAGCATGTTAGACCAGTTTCGCTAAGGCTTGGAAATGTTACTTCTCCAAATGGATTCACGGCCTTGAACCAAAGCTAACAAAGAAAAGACAAACATGTCACTGAAAGTAACATGTTGACATGTGTTGACGTCTCAGCCAAAATTTATAACATAACCCAGAAGGAACACTTGAGATGCCTGGCCATGCATTCTGGTTACTGGTGTGTTCCTGGGGAATTCTGGTAGGAGATATCCCAGAGAGGTCAAGGCCAGAAAGAAAAGCTGGAAACAGCAGCTCTAGGTCCTATGACTGGGGCTGTTAAAAAAAAAAAAAAATTAACCTTTGTTTTGTGATGTTTGAAGCAGACATAGCAGAAAACCTGGTTAGGATGGAATGGAAAAGAACGGTCATCAGATTTGATGAAATCTTCAGGAGAGAATCTATAAGAAGAGAAAAGATATATATGCGTGCGCACACACACACACACACACACGCATGCATGCATGCTGAAAATGTTTATACAGGTAACCATAGTGCATGTTTGCTCTGGTGCTTGAGCAACTCTGTAGGCTGTGAAGGTAAGGATACGGCCATGCAGTTCTTGTGTGTATGTGTGCAGATACATATGTGGCCCACTGTGCGTGTGTGCACATGTATGTACGTGTGCACATACAGATACACACACACTATCTCACGCAACAGAATTATTACAGATCCTTCTTAGGTAAGAAAGGGAGGGGAGAACTTGAGCCTTAGCTGTAGGTGTGAAGTTGCTAATGGTAGGAAACTGCTTATTTGCAAAACTTCTACAATTCCACTTAATCCCCCCTTGGCTCCCACCCAACCCCACAGAGCCTTGCAGATTTAGCAGAGATACAGAGGTTAAAGAAGGACCCTGGGATGCTATTTGGGAAAGGCCCTCCCTTTCGAGGGAAGTCACTGCCTCAGCTTTGTAGATAGGCTGCTGGGGAGGCTGCTACCGGGAGCAGCACCATCATGTTGGGGCACAATTTGTGGGTGGGAGGTTGGCTTATTCTGCAGTGTGGGGAAGGTAGAGATGTGGCTGTGGAGTCCTTGCTGCTTTTACTTAAGAATGGACAGTCTTCTGGCTCCAAAATTCTTTTTGGTGTTTTATGGGTCTTTCTCCCCCCCATTTCTGTCTTGCTGAGCAGCAGGCTGGATAAGCCCCTCATCTTCTTCCTGATCTTTGGCAGATGTAGCTCTGGATCCTTGGTGGTCTCAGGCCACGCTGGACCCAAAGATGCTTTGAGTTCAAAGAGGGGACTTCCAGCCAGCGCATTTCCACCCGTCTCCATGCCAACCTCTGACTACTGTGCCTTTGCCTGGGATCCAGTAGACCTCTTTTAAAAAATGGCAAATATTATTTCTTTAAAGAAAACCCTTCATTTTCAAATTACAGCACATGTTTCAAATTAAAAAACAAATCTTGACAGACACTAAGAAATGAGGAATAACCAATGCTTGCCAGACCCGAAGGGGCAGAGAAAACACTAGAATCATTTGGCCCACGAGTAACCTGAGGTCTAGAAAAGGAGACACCGACCATTCTGTCCTGTCAGTCTCATGTATATTCATCAAATGGGGATTGATAAACTGTGAAACTTGTTGTCCTTTGATAAAATAAAATAAATTCCTTCCCACCCCTTCCCACCCCTCCATTCTGGCTTATTGTGGTTCTCTTCTGGAGTTTAGATGGACAGATCATTGCTTCAGGGGTTCAGGTTCTGCATGAAAACTTCATCAGTAAGAGCAGTGGGGATAAATAGGGCTTCTGTGGGAACCTCAGAGTCCCACAAGCCCTAGCGAGAATTTTGCAGCCTGAGAACAACACCAAGGTCCAGTGCAGTCTCTTCCCAGAGACTCCCCTCTCTAGATCTTCTTGCTACCCAATCTCAAGAGTTTCTCCCACCCCCTCAACAGGTGACCAGGTCCACATTCTTTAAATAATCTAAAAGGAGATGAAAAATAGAAATGGGTACCATGGATCCATTTACCTGATCCTGCTGTTATGTGAAAAAAGGCCATACTTGGCCTCCCTGAAATCCATGAATCCATGTGGGTTTGAGGAAAAGAGCACCTGTCAGAAAAGAAGCTTTTCCTTGTAGCATCTTTTCAGACTTCATGTTTTTTTCATTTCCCAGGAATGATTTTCTTCCCCCAGACACTCTTCAGACTAGTTCCACACAATAAGGTACTGTGACATGAACACGAAAATTAAGGCAGGACATGTTAAGGGACTTGTTCAAGCTGACGCATGACCCTGGACACTCAGAGGAGAGCAGACTCCTGACCTAGGTGTGGGTTAGAGAGACCGATGAGTGGATGACCTTGGGGCTGGGCCACTAAACCTCAAATCCTGTAGGAAATGTGGGGGAGCATGTGGAATGGAAAGCCAAGCACTCAAGCCAACCAACAAGCATGGCTTTGGGGTCCCGGTTCCACCACTGTCTTGCTTTGTAAATGTGGGCCTGTCATTGAATCTCTGGGCCCCAAATGAGAAATGGGAATAATAGTGGGTAATATGGCAATTTGACTTGGCATTTTCGGTAACCATGGCAGAGATTTTGGTATTTGCAACAAATTTTATGACAGTAAAAGAAAAACATCAAAATGCTAGCTTTAAAAAATTATCAAATGATTTATGAGGAAGACACTCCCTGCCTTCCACCCATGTCTGAGCCTCACCCTAGGGAATGAGAGGGGGTTTAGGGATGGAATGCGCTCGGAGAAGGGGGTAGGGGGTCAGAGATGGGCTGAGGGTTACAGATCAAATGGAACATTTAATTATATGACTTCTGAGCTTTATCAAAAGGGCTCTCTTTAAAATGCCCTTCCTTGGAGATGAATTCCACAGGTTGGGGGACTGTTAAATGAGATAATGTCTGTAAAGAGCCTGTCACATGGTGGGTATGGCATTCATGTCAGTTCTCCCCCCTCCACTCCCTTCTTCCACCCTCCTGCCTCCTTCCCTCTCTCCCTCTGGCTGGTTTCAGAGCCCATGGTCTTAACTCCAAGCTATACTGCCTCTTAAACTTAATATCTCAAAAACTGAGCCCCGTCATGGCACAGAGAAATTGACACTAATTTTCTTGGCATCCACAGAGCACGAGGCCATTCAACTCAGTCGGTTAAAAGATTAAATCCTTCCATCACCTTCACACCCTCTTCTCAAGGACCCTCTATGTCTATCGACTCTCTCCCAGTGGGGGTCACTAGTGAATCAGTCATTTGTCCCCAGCTAGATGGAAAAAGGGTGTAAGACACTGTCCAGGGGTCTAGGAGCCCTAATGGAGATGAACTGGGCTCACAAGGAAAAGCTGGCAAACAGTAGGGTCTTAATTAAGGACCACATGGTACAGGATGGGCCAGGAAAACAAGGGAGGGAGCTGAGTTGACTGAGAACCCACATCAGCTTCGTTCGTCTAAACTACTCCTTGGGCTCAGAAGGATACTCCTCTGGGTCCCACCCGGCACCTAGAAATAGGCAGTGGGAGAAGTTCACATTCTGTGATTATTTCAATATTTTAATTTTAAATTACCCACGTGTAGCAGGGATTTTCTTCCTCCCTATGGCCTACTTTTTTTTTCAAGCCGTCATCCCTGTTGGGGGAGAGGTCTTCAAGACAGACATCCAAAGGAGACTTGTTGGTGAACAAACTTGATGAGAGTTACACCGCCCATGGAGGCCAACGTGGGCAAGAGTTTTGCTGGGTTTGTAGATGGCCCTATCTGAGGATTCCAAGACCTTACAGCCTCCCCAGCCATGCAGAGGTCTTAGAGTTCTCCCTCTAGATGGGGCTGGGCCTGGGGCAGGTAAGACAGTTCCAGAGTTTGGCTGCTGGGTTGCGGAAGAGCAAGGTGGCTTCATTTCACTCTGACATAGACCATCGTGCAACTGCTTTTGTCTTATCAAGTAATTTTGATCACCTTCCTACGCTCAGACATTTATTTCTCCAACATCATTCTTAAGGCCTGTAGTGGATTCCATGGGACAAACGTATACCCTTTTTAATTATTAACTTCTTAGTTTTTCTTTCTGGGTCACTTGCAGTAGAGTCCTCTGACCCTCTGTGCATGGGTTAGTGAGCTGGGGAAAACATCCCCCAGGAAGAAAGCAAAGGCTGACTGGGCTGCTGTCAGGCACCCCTCCCGGGGGTCCATCTTGGCCCGAGCCCTTGCTCCTCACAGCAGGGCAGGTCCCAGGCCTCAATGTTTGCAGGCACAGTACCCAGGCGGCATTTCAGCCAACACACACAATTATCCTGTCCCTTAATTAGAACCCTCTCTTTCTACCAGAGAAAGCCTCAGCTGCTTGTCAACGAAAACATATTTGTACCGTGGCTTTAAAAAAAACACACACACATAAATTGCCAATTATTCCCCATTCATAGACTCTGGCAAGACACAGGGGAGAGCTGTTTGCTTTCCCTTAGGCCAAATTAAGACTTGCCTTTCATGGCAACTTATTTGTGGGAGTAATTTTCCACCTCATTTAATTAGGCTAATTGATTCAGCAGTTCTGTCGAGGGGCGATGCAGCACTGGGTGCTTGGGGCAAATTACTCCCGTGCTCTTTGGACTCACTTTGAGCAATGACCTGATTAGCTTTCCTGTTTTCAAACTCAGGTCAGCCCAGACCCTGTGTATCTGACTTTGTGGCACACAGGTAAGTACCTGTGGAGAGCCACTCATTTATTAAGTGCTTTGAAGAGACCTAGGTGCTGAGCCTAGGCGGCTGATTCTATCCAAGGAACAATTAGCCCACTGAAGCATGAGAGTGAGTTGTAATAACCGGATTCCAGGGAGCTGGTGAATTGAGCAGATTCCAGGGCAACTCAGTATTGTTATTCTCTTCAACTGTTGGTTGAAATTTTTATAGGGGCCATGTTCTAGTACATCCAGTTCATGAATTGTTATGAATGATTTTTAGGAAAAATAAATAAAGCGTAGGTGCTTGGATCTTGCTGAAGGACAAGTGAGTTTCTGCCCCTTTTCCAGGTTCTCCTTCTTTCCCCTTTTCTGATAAAGGTATGTTTCATGCAATGTTTCATGCAATGTATGTAGAGAAATTGACTACACAATGAAGAGGGACCACTTAGCAGCCAACTGCATTGAGGCCATCTGTGGCCAGGGGCTGTCCTTGACTGTTGACGTGGAATGGATACAAAATGTCTGTTCGTTTACTTGATCCTCATGACAACCTGATGAGCTAGGGGCAAGTGGCGCCCCAATGCACAGATGAGAAAGCTGAGACATGAGATGTTATGGGCCTGGCCCAGAGATATACACCTGGCGAGCATGGAGGCAGGACTCCAACACTGCCCTTTACAACCCCTCTAGGAAATGCTTGTGGGTGCAGAAAAACTGACATGATCATAAGCAACGTGTTCTCCTTTTGCTTTGATATATAAATAGCCTGCTGTTAAATTAGTGAGGAAGATGAGATGGTGTGTCAAAGTTGGCCTAAAACAGGAATTACAGACTCTTCCTGTAAAGGGCCAGATAGTAAATATTTTAGGCTTTGTGGGTCACATATGGTCTCTGTTGCAACTACTAAACTCTGCCTTGTGGCACAAAAGCAGCCATAGACAATATGTAAACAAGTGCGTGTGGCTGTGTTCCAATAAAACTTTATTTATAAAAACAGATGGTTGGCCAGATTTGGCCCACAGACCACAATTTGCCAACCTGTGGTCTAAAAAATAGTATTGTACGGGCTTACACCATCGCGAAACATTCTGAAATCTTAAAAAGAAAAGAAAACTTGTAACCCATCTATTTTCCTTGTAACCCATCTATTTATGATTTAAATGCATTCATGTTTTCATGTCCAGACTAACCGATTTCTTAAGCCTCATTCTCTCTCTCTGCTTTCTTCTAGGTGACAAACATGGCCCTGAATTTGCCATTTTCCCAACCTAAAAGCAAGGGTGGTCAGGCCACCCGGGGCAATGGCGAATGGTAGGTGAGAGGCAGAGCCCCTTTCCAATAAACAACCTGGACTGTTTATTGGGTTTTTGAGGCAACTAGACCTCAGGGAAATTCCAGGAGCCTGAAGTTGGCAGAGACACATAGTGGAGTAGACCCTGTTGTCACTGACCACTGCAAATGTGCCTTCATTCTGTACGCCATCAAGAACACCTCTGTAATAATTTTCCTGTCCTCATTAAGTTTGAGTTTGCAAGGAGGCTCTCTAAAGCCAAGTTAAATACCCTGAGGCTCTATGTCTGTGATTCAGGCGGCTGCCACCCAAGAGAAGGGAAATGCCTGGCGTTAGAGCTTCTCCCACAGAACAAGATCTGCGGCAGGCGTACGGAGACTTTCTTCCCAGAGAAATCTACATAACACAGCCAATATTTTAATTAAAATAATAGAGCCTTAAGGGGAAAAAAGTTAAAGCAACTTGAACATTCATAAGTATAGGAATCAACAACAAAATACAGGATCTATGGCAATCGGCAGCAATAAAGAAAAACGTAGATTCAAAATGGGAAATGAGGGTGGAGGAGGGGGTAATACATTTTTTCTTATATATCTTTTCTCTTTCCCTTGTTATACAAATCCTGTCTTATTTTTGTAGGAAAGCATCAAATATAAACCCATTTAAGACAAAATAATAACTAGTAAGTAAAATAACAGCTTCACCCTCTATAATAAAGAAGGCCATTTTCCTTTCACAGTGGCTTTCAATATTATTTTTGTCATTGTCTCTGGAGTCAGATGCCTTCTAGAACAGAGTAGAGGCCCATGGCCATGTGAGCAGAGCTTGTGGAGAGTGGTACTCTGATATCAGATGGAGGAGGGCCAAGGTGTTCAGCCCACCTTCATACAGGTGCCTCCACCGGTCCCAAAGATGTTGTTCTTAGAAACGGCTTCAGGCAGGCGTATGGATATGGCTGCACATGCCTAAGAAAGACCTAGATTTGGGAGAGAAGCTGGAAGTCCCCGAGAGGAGAGGTAGCTGGGAGTCAGTGGGCTGTTTTAGGCACCACGAAGCGCCACATACCTGGCACCCCTCAGAGATGCTGTTCAGCAGTTGTTCTAGATTCTTTCCTGGCTATAGCCTTGCGCCTGTCTTTGGGTATCTTCCTGTCCTTTGCTCTCTTACTTCCTCTCTTCTGTATCCCTTCTTCCGACCCCCTTCCACAATATTCCATTTCCCTGCTCCGTTTTACCCCGCAGCCCAAGGGTGACCAACGACGAAGAAGAGAGATTGCCGTTTCTGCCTAAGTTCCTGACAAAGAATTGCCAACATAAGCCTGTGGATCAGGGCTGAAGTTCTGGGTAGAAACTTGAGAATCGCCAACGTTCCAAATGAAAGACCCTTTCAAAATAAAACATGCTGCTTTGGTGCGGGTACGTTTTCAGCCAAATTATAGAAAGGGAACAGTCCTAAGCTTCCAAATTCTTAGTGCGTTAATGTAGGCAACTTGATTAACAAGACTATAAAATGTCTCCCAGAGAATGATTTGAACATTTTACCTTTTTAAAAAAAAAAAAATAGTTTCCAAGTTGACATGTAAAAATTAACTACATTTTTCAACAAGATATTGGAGCTTGTTAAATTTTCATTCATTCCACAGGTATTCATTAGGTGCCTCCAAATCTGAGGGACACCATGTTAGACTTCAAAATATAAAGATGTACAAGACACATTTCCTTCCCTCAAGGAGCCTCGTGACTAATTTGTATTCCACTACATAATAAATGTACCTGGTACACTTGTCTAGCTACTCTACCTTCTTTGGAATTTTCCTTTTTTTAAGATTTTATTAATTTATTTGACACAGAGAGAGTGAGAGAACACAGCAGACAGAGCGGCAGGCAGGGGGAGTGGGAGAGGGAGAAGCAGACTCTCCGCTGAGCAGGGAGCCCAGGCATGGGACTCGATTCCAGGACCCTGGGATCATGACCTGAGCTGAAGGCAGACGCTTAACCAACTGAGCCACCTAGGCGCCCCTGGAATTTTCTTCAGGTAGGGTAAGTATACATCTTGATTTGCTCAGGACAGTCCCAATTTATGCCTCTTGTCCCTGGGGAATTATTGGTAACCCCACCCTTTGCTCCCCAAAAGGCCTCAGTTTGGTTGATATGATGAGATAGTAATCCTAACCATAAGCCCTGATGAATGAATAGGCCTAAGAAGACATGTTTTTATCTGGTGACCTACTCTTCCATCCACATCTGGTTAAGCCAGTAGTGAACATCTGTCTGAAGCAAAGCCAATCAGATTCCCTCCCTTGAAAATTTGCACTGAGACTCAGGGGTTGAGCCAGATGGAGTTGAGCAATGAAGCTGAGGTAAGGTGGAGTGGCCACCAGATTTGTCACCACAACAACCCAAAGCCATATCTGCAAGGTATCCTTGTGAGGGAAAAGGAACCAAGAGTTCTGGGAAGAAGCCATGTAATGGGGAGCGAGATCCTGCTTTCTTACCACTGACGGATCAGACACCACCACTGGGCTCGCAAAGGAATGTAGCTTCTACTATTCTCCATCCCTTCTCCCAGTAGGTATCAGAGGGCAACTGGGAGTGGAATGAAACTGCCCAGTTCAGGGGCTGCCATGAACCCCCCAAACTATCATCCCCCCTTCTTCTTAGAAATGGCCACATATGCATCTCTAAATTGAGCCCTCATCCACAAGGCTGTTGGAACTGCCACTGGATCATTCTGAGTTCACAGATACTGACCCAAATCAGCAGTTATGACCCAGCGAGGTGAGGTCTGGAGAAGCCCAAAAGCTCACTTTAAGAAGATACATACCTTCCATCCCTCTGCTCTCCACCCCAACACAAGAGTGGAGAAGAGGAAGGAGGAGTGTGTGGGAGCAGACCGTGTCTCACTTTCCAGCCCCCAGCCAAATTCCCAGTGTAGAGTACCCTGGAGTCAGGAAGGTGGAGAGAAAAGAACGTTCCCTTGGATATGGAGTTGAGGCTTGACATTGGCAGCACTGACTCTCACAGAACTGAAGTGAGGCTGCTTTGATAATCAAGGTGATGGAAAGGTCGGCCGCTGCTCAGCTGTGGTTAAGATCATGGCAGCCTGAGGAAAGGATAGTAGGACAGAGCCCAGCTCGTGGCAGATACTCCATAAAGGAAACCATCTCATGTTTATCTCCCAATGACTTGAGATTCCTCATTAAGCCAGTTTGTGGAGAGAATGTTAGAGGCTCCCTCAAACTCAGCAGCAGCCTTTCCTGGCAAACCCTGGTATGTTAGCATGTGCAGCTGCCACCAAGCAGCTTCAGTTTCCTTGCTCCCTGACACGACGGCAGCTGCCAAAGTCCAATGAAAATGAATTGAAGAAGCCTCTGATGTGGGCAAATCAGATACACACCTTTCTTAGTACATTGCAATGGCTGCCCTTGAAAAGTATGTCGTGGTTCATGTACCAAAAATCTGTTAGAATCCAAGCTCAACACATAACACTAGATTTTATATAATGTCTTAAATTAAGCTGGTCCATTTAAGAATGGCATCTGAGTCAGGTCATCAAATATTGCAACAAATGGTGCCATGTAACTCACCCGCTTTTACTCCTCTTGCTTGTCATAACAGTGAAGGGACCCTGGAAGGTTGTGTGGATGAGGAATTTAGGCATTTGGATTTGTGGAGGAGACACCCAGCACTGGGTGGGAGCCAGGGAGAGCCTTCACCTAGAACCTACTCTGGAAGGAACTCACGTTCCCAGAAGGGAACACAGATGAGAAGGCAACTGCCTGATTATGACTTTCCAGACTTCCTGAAACTGACTTCCTTTACATTTCCTTGATTGTAGTAAATCTCTCTTTACTTGATCGTGGACTGAAGTCTACCAATAGTCCCCCCCAGATAAAGGAGAATAATCGTCACTGCAATTCTCAAGACAGGACATGGGAGCAACCTTAAAGGTGGTTTTAAGATATTTCTTTCTCCTGCTTTCGCGAAGAATTTAGATACTCATTTATCCAGGACACGTATTCTTATCAGGGGAAATATTACTGCCAAGGGGGCAAAAATTGCTTGGGGGGGAGTTAGATATTACAATGATTTGTGGCCCTCCAAATTTCAATCCTACCCATCAACATAAACAGATATACAATATATCTGTGGTATCCAAACTTCATGTGGGCAGGGGGACAATTAGGAAAGAAATGTATAAAAAGTCTCCCTGGGGGAGATAGAATGAAAAGAATTTGAGAAACACTGATCTAGGGAAGAAAAACAGAATATGGAGCCCTTTCCATCTAAAATGCTGGACAGTGTTTTTCTACTTTCACCAGAAATATATAAATTCCTCACTAGATGATTCAGGTGAGAGAATTAAATTTATAGATGGCCTTTGCTTCTAAACAGACATTTACCTTGGATTTCTGGCCTCTCTAGGGCTCTTAGGCACAGAGAGAGAGCCTCCACACACCAAATCTTGCTTGTTTCTTCCAGGTAGCTTGAATGTTATACAGACTCCAGGCTAGAAGGCATTCTTTCCAAGCTTCATTTCTCTCAGATGCATTTTCCCAGTCTATGAGCAATGTTAGAGGTCTACGGGTATTTTTATAACTGTGCACTAGGTTAATGTGACAAAGTCTGGGATTTGTTGAGGACAATTTATTTCACACCACCAAAAATGTAGGATCAATTCCTAGAATATAGCAAGGCAAAGTAAGCGGATATGAGTTTATGTGCATGAGGACTGCATTCCGACAATAGCTGGATGTGTTTTCCCCTCATGCCTTGTATGTTTATGGGCAAAATTAGAGAGAATTAATCAGCCACATTGTTCTCCAATAGAAATTTCTGACCAGGGGCACCTGGGTGGTTCAGTCGGTTAAGGGTCTGACTTAGGCTCAGGTCATGGTCTCAGGGTCCTGGGATCGAGCTCTGCATCAGGCTCCCCGCTCAGTGGGGTGTCTGCTTGTCCCTCTGCCTCTCCCCCTGCTCACACATTCTCTTTCTCTTTCTCTCTCTCTCTCTCTCAAATAAAGAAATAAAATCTTAAAAAAAAAAAAGAAATTACTGGCCAACTGAAGGCTAGTACCTCACTGGGCCCCAAGGCAGCAAGCTTGGCACAATGCATACATCTCCTCACTCAGTCTGATGTATCCACAGTACCCTCTTCCTTGGCATACTGTCCTGTGATACTTGCCAACATCACGGCCTGGTGATCTCTGCCTGGATCAGTGTCCTCTAAAGCCAGCCTTGTCAACTTCTCCAGCAGGTGAGGAAGTACAGTGGAGCTCAGAGAAAGAATGGTTTGGGTGAGACTCAAAGATACTACAACCAATTTGCATTAATATTCCTTATCATTTGTACCTTCCAGGGATATAAAGCTGTTTCAGTAGTCCAAAATTAATCATTGTAATTCACCATATTATCAAGACTAAAGAAAGAAAGGTCACATGACCATATCAGTTGATTCAGAAAAAGCATTTAACAAAATTCAACACCTGTTCATGACAAAAATACTCAGAAAAATAAGAACAGAGGGAACTTCCTCAAATTAATAAAAACCATCTTCAAAAACCCTGCAGTTCACATTATACTTAATAATGAAATACTGACTGCTTTCCCCTCAACAGCAGGAACAAGGCAAGAATGTCTATTCTTTTTTTTTTTTTCCTTTTCTTTTTTTCATTAACACATAATGTATTATTTGTTTCAGGGGTACAGGTATGCAATTCATCAGTCTTACACAATTCACAGCGCTCACCATAGCACATACCCTCCCCGATGTCCATCACCCAGCCACCCCCTCCCTCCCACCTCCCTCCCCTCCAGCAACCCTCAGTTTGTTTCCTGAGATTAAGAGTCTCTTATGGTTTGTCTCCCTCTCTGGTTTCGTCTTGTTTCATTTTTCCCTCCCTTCCCCTGTGATCCTCTGCCTTGTTTGACAAATTCCACGTATCAGTGAGATCATATGATACTTGTCTTTCTCTGATTGACTTATTTTGCTCAGCATAATATCCTCTATTTCAATCCACGTCGTTGCAAATGGCAAGATTTCATTTTTTTGATTGCTGCATAATATTCCATTGTGTGTATGTGTGTGTGTGTGTGTGTGTGTGTATAAAATCACATCTTCTTTACCCATTCATCTGTT